>NC_141158.1:15757500-15897500 GCF_053477565.2 Lygodium microphyllum | reverse complement strand
CCAAGATTTTTGTCCTTAACTAGTAATAAGGCTCTTAAGAAGTCCATCTTGAGTCACATAGGGGATTAGGTAGTTTCTAGGTGCATAAGGAATTTACTAGCAAGAGCCCCCCTAGCACCCTTACCAACTCCTACCTAATGTCCTCCCTATGGAGTGACTTCTCACAATCTAGGTCAGTCCAACCTCTGCAAAGTAGTAAAACCAACCCCCTTGGTGTATGGTTCCTGCCTAGCCTTGGGGGAGGCCTAGTGCAATCCTTCCTTTTAACCTATTTATATTAAGATTCAATCAAAATCCTAAATCTTTACAAAATATATATATTCCTATCAAGGTGCATCAGGAAATCCATTTTAATGCATAATTTGAAGTCACAATAGAGAGCCTATCATTTCCTTTCAAAGAACTAGGCTCTTCCCTTCACTCTATTGCTTATTTTCTTGGGAGACAAGTGATCAATTCCTTTCACTTGTTAGGGTTTTGATTTCAACTCAATCTCTTTTTAGGTTGACCCATCTAGAATAGGCAATCCATCTATAATGGGTTTTTAGGTAAAAAGTGGTTTCATGTTTTAATAAATGCATTAATAAGTCTTTGAGTTGTTATGATAGGGACTTATCAAGATCTTGAAGATCTTCTTGGCGCATAGGTCATCTAGGAGCATCAATGCTTGGATTCCCAAACATTGGAATGGTTATCTTGTCCCCTAAAGAGTTTCTATCCAAATCCATAGAGTTTCAAAGGGAAGGTCAATGGATCCTCCCATTGGTTTCATCTTGGCAATGATCACAGGATCATACCATTGTTAAACCTAACCTATGTAAATTTGACCCTATGACAAACTTTAGGCTAAACAAAACATGTTATTTAAGTGCTTTAAGTATTCTTACGAAGGAATCCAATTTTGTTAAATTTAGTACAAGGCACTTGTTGAATCTTAAAGGAAAATTTAAGCACTTATCTTAATAATTAAAAGAAGGAGAATTTTTATCTAAGCTTTAAATATCATGTTAGTTACTTTAAAGATCTAAGTTTATTTTAACTTAGCCTGAGATGAATTAGATTTCAATGAAAGCAAATTGACTTAATTTTCTAGAATGGTCTGTTTATTCCTATCTTTTTGAATACATCTTTGAGAGTTTCTCTTTTCTTAATCTAATGATGATCATTTTCATACTAGAAGGTTTTTCTTAAGCAAAATAAACCTAGATTTAATATTCACTATCATCTTGTTACTTGAGGAAATATTGAATACTTTAACTTATGCTTAGGCTATAAATTCTATCGAATTCTAACGTAAGTCCTTCATTATTTCAAGTCCTTAACTAAACACGAAGGAACCTCCGATTGAGTGTTTTGGTGTTGGGGCATTGTCCACACTCGTAACTCCCTTTGTACCTCTAACACTTATAACTCTTTAGCTTCTTCTCTATGGGGCCATCATGACTAATAGATCCTTTGTGTGATGCTCCTAGCCTTTGTTGGACTTGATGATTCACTACTTGGATTTAAAGCGGCTATATGGAGATGATAGAATCTTTACAAGATAGAGGATAGAGCCTCCACAATATAGAGAGAAGATAGACATTTAGAAAGAGATGGAGAGATCTCTTGTGATGAGAATATGTGATGATGACAAGGGAGAAAAGCCTTGAGGGTGCCAAAGATGTCTTCCTCTCCTTCAACTCTTTCCTTGCCTTCTTTCTTTAGCTTCCTTTAAGGCTCACCTCTCTCTCTCTCTCTCTCTCCCTCTCCCTCCCTCCCTCCCTCCCTCCTTCCCTCCCTCCCTCCCTCCCTATATATATATATATATATATATATAGTGCAAGGCAAAAAGACCAATCACTAACACTAATACACTAAGGCTTTTATAGCCTTGGGGGAGGGGGGTACCCCTCCCTCTCTTTGTAAACATCAAAATTTTCATCTCCTTCATGATCACCAAGGCTATCGTGTATAGCCACATGGGGGAGAGAACTGCTAGGTCTGTGGTGAACTAGGAGGAGGTGACAAGCACAATGGAGATGGTGGGGACAAGCCAATTGATGGGAGTTTCTTGGTGGCGTGGCACCCAAATGTCTCGAGGTGGTAGTGGGAGATAGGCACAACAATAGGTAAGTAAACTATTTTTAAAAAGTTTTAACTTTTAACTTTAGTTCTTTTTAATTTACCCAAGCTCCCATTCACACACAACCGGGGAGGGGGGATGGTTATTACATCCTCTTCCCCTTAGAGAAATTGAGATGTCCTCATCTCAAACTGAATTGGGGGTATTTCTTACACAATGCTTCCTCATAAATCCAAGTGGCATCCTTGTTGGAAAAATTCTTCCACTAGATGAGGTACTCTCAAATGGTCATGCTTCACATGGTTCTTTCTTTTATAGTAAGTATCCTATTAGGCTGAAGCTCAAGGACTCCTTAGCTTGGTATCACAACTTGTTGATAATCAAGAACATTATCATGGTTGGTGAAATAACCTTTCAATAAGCTAACATGAAACTCATTGTGAACTTTGAAGTACTTAGGGAGTTGCAACTTGTAAGTATTGAGTCCTAGACACTTGATAATCTTACATGGCCAGCAATATCTTGGGCTCAACTTCTTGAATTGTCCAAAATATAAGAAACTCTTCTTAGGGTAGACATGGACAAAGACAATGTCTCTTTCCTTGAAGATCCGCGCTTTAATTGTCTCAAAGGTAAGGAACTCTTCTTAGGGTAGACATGGATAAATATCATGTCTCCTTCCTCGAAGATCCACTCTTGCCTTCCTAGATCGACATATGCTTTTTGTTGATCCTTGGCAGCTTGAATGTCTTGTCTAATGGCCTTAACTTTCTCATTCATTTATTTTAACATCTTCTTGGAAGGATAAAAAAAGTCGAGTGGTGTAAGATAATTTTGCCCATATAATGCTTGAAATGAAATCATCTAAATGTTCTAATGATAAGACACATTGTAAGAAAATTCAATTAAGGGTAGATATTATATCCACTAATTCGGCTCTCTACAACATTATCCTCTAAGTATGTCCTCAATGACTTGATTTACCCACTTTGTTTGACCATCAGTTTGGGGATGGTAAGTTGTATTGAAACAAAACTAGGTGTTTTGATGGCTTCAAGCAAGCTCTTCCAAAAAGAATAATAATAATTGATGATCCCCTTGGGCAATCCATGAAGCCTAAAAATCTCCTTAATAAAGAGCCTTGTAACATCTGAAGCCCTATAGTTGGTCTTGACTAGAATAAGGCAAGTAACCTTTGTTAACATATCCATAATCACCATGATTGGGTTATATCCTCCTTGAATTGAGGGTAACCCAACAAAATCCATATTGACAAACTTTCATTTCATTTGAGGGATATCAAGTGGCTGGAGCTTTGCTTGCCATCTTGACACGTTCAGCTTTTATTTGCTGGCAACTTAAGCATTTGGTAGTATGCTTAAGTTCATCACCTTTGAGCTTCTCCCAATAGTACATTTTTCCAATGGTATGGAGAGTCTTAGCATAGCCAAGGTATCTTGAGAAAGAGGAGTCATAAGCTTCCCAAAGTATCTTTTTCTTGAGTTCTTGACGAATGCATAGATATGTCTTGAAGTAGACAAGTCCTTTATCAGTAAGGGAAGTTTTGATACTTGAATCTAAGCTTAGGGTCTATATCCTTGTTTGGATCTCCCTTAGCATCTGTTGGTACCTTGGATCTTTAGTCGCTTCTTCTCTAGCCATCTCTATGATGGGATTATTGGGCATTGGCACCATGGCAGCTAGAGGTTCTGCTTTGGAGGGTTCCTTTAAGATAAGAGCATTGAGAAATGCTTTATGGTATCCACTAGTGCATTCTCTTTGCTTGGCATGTACTTGATTTCAAAATCATATTCTTACAAAATCTCAATTTGCTGATGGTGCCTCATGTTTAGATCTGGCTAAATGAAGATTCACTTGAGACTTTTGTACTCAATCACTAGAGAGAACTTGTTTCCAAGCAAATAATGTCTCCATAGCTAGAGAGCACAAATAATTGCTAATGGCTCTAGATCATGAGTAGCATAACTCTTCTCATGACTCTTCAATTTCCTTGAAGAGTAAGCTAGAAGATGAACTTTTTGCATAAGCACACAGCTCAACACAAGAGAGCTTGCATTTATTACATTGTTGAACTCTTAGCTTTGATTAGGTAGCTTTAAGATAGACGTTGTCATCAAGCTACGCTTGAGTTTCTCAAAATTGGGCTGCTCAATAGAAGTCCATTGAATTGTGACTTGCTTCTCAAGAAAATAAGTGAGAGATTGCAGTAATCAAGGCATAATTCTTGATAAAGACCCTATATTTGAAGGAAGAAGCCTAAGTGGAAGCATGAGCAAGTGGAAGCAAGAGAGGTGTGAGCTATGGCAGATGGAGCAAGAGAGCAAGAGAGAGAGAGACTCAAGATGTGAAAAATCCAACAATCACAATGTGTAATCATCTTTCCCTTTATTCAAATGTCATTGAAATAATAAAGAATGAAGTGACAGTGATGGGTGCTCGCTACCTATAGTGTGCATGTGCAGGTACTGTCAGTGTAGTAATACATGAGCGGCTAGGTACACAGGTGCCTTTATCCCAACAACCTCCCACTTAAAGGCAAATGTGCCTTGAGTAGTGAAGAGGGAAAAAGAAAAAGAAAAGACAAAGTATAATGTGTACATAGGGTACAACAAGATGAGGAATAGAGGTTATCTCATCCAATGCCCGTTAACTTCCTAATGAAGGTAAAACACTCTGTTGAGAGACTTTTCATGAGCATATATGTAGGATTTTGGTCAGTTGAGATCTTGACAAGGTCAACAGACTTGTCCCCAATGACCTCTCTGATAAAGTGGTACGTCACCTCAATGTGCTTCATCTTTGCATGGAAGACCGTATCCTTGGCTAACTAGATAGCACTCATAGAATCCAAATGTAGCGTAAGGACCACATCAATCATACCGAGTTCAGTCACGAGATGGGCTGACTAGAGAGCCTCCTTGCAAGCCTCAGTGGTTGCAACATACTCGACCTCTATAATAGAGAGGGCCATGCATTTCTGCACCCTGGACATCTAAGAAATAACACCCCAAGCAAAGTAAACACATAGCTAAAGGTGGATTTCCTATTGTCTACATGGCTTGCATATTCAGAGTTATTGTACCCCATGACTCCCATATCCTAGTCACTGTAACCTATGCACATATTTATTGTGCCCTTCAGGTACCTTATGATAGCCCCTTGATGGCATCTCAATGTTGTGTGCTAGGTATTGGCATATAGTGTGCCATAACTCCTACTGCAAAAGCTATGTTAGGACGAGTGGCTATTATGTCATAGATCAAACTGCCCATTGTGGATACATAAGGGATCTTGGCCATCTCGGTCTTCTGATCATTAGATTGCAGACAATGGGGTTGGCTCATCTTCATATGAGAAGGCAAAGGACAGCCAATAGGCTTAACATCCTACATATGAAACTACTCAAGGACCTTTTGGATGTACTCCTTCTATGGAAGCAAAGAAGCCCTTGAGAGAGCAGTCACACATAATGCACATCCCAAGAATATGTGAGGCTTATTCCATGTCTTTCATCTCGCAAAGCTCTTCTTGAGCCGACTTTTCAGAGCATCCAGCTCATCAAGAGCCCTCCCAACAATCAACATGTCATCCACATAGAGTGCCAAAATCAAAAGCCTACCATCACAAGCCTTCTTTGTGTATAAAAACGAATCCATTTCACTGCGTGTATAGCCCTGTGAATGCATAAAAACATCAAACCTGTGGTACCATTTCCTAGGTTCCTGTTTCAGGCCATAAAGGCTCTTTCTCAATCTACACACTAGGTGTTCCCTACCTTTTTCCTCAAAACCCTTAGGTTTCTGCATATAAATATCCTCATGTAAGTTCCCATGATCTTAACATCCATATGATAAAGGTCCAGATCTAACTAAGCAACCAATGCTAGTACTAGGTGTAGGGGGTAGTCATCTTGACTACAGGAGAAAAGACTTCCTCAAAGTCAACACCATGCTCCTATTTAAAACCCTTAGCAACCAATTTGGTTGTATAGGCAAGCTTGGGGTATCCAAGGGTATTCTTCAACTTGTACACTCACTTGCATGATGGCAATGCATGCTTTCCACTAGGCAAAGGAACCAACTCCCACATATAGTTTTTCTATAAAGAGTCAAACTTTGACTACATGGCCCTCTCCCAAGAGTGATTATCACCACAATGCATGGCCTCATCATAAGTGAGAGGCTCACATGCATCTATTACCATCACACAATCAAGGGAGGGCTCAAACCACTCAGGAGGATGTCTCTGGCTCTAGCATAGCATCTCAAGGTAGATTGAGGAGCCTACACATTGTGTCTAACATCATGGTCATGGGCCATTGGAGCATCAAGTTTTGCTGCCCCTATAGGCTGTTGTCTCGCTAGTTGTACGAGAGAAACAATGCATCTTTTTCTCATGGAAAAATACATCATGGCTGTGGATGACTTTTTGAGCCTGTGGATCCCATAGGCGATAGCACGCCTCACCTGCATCCCCATAACCAAGAAAGATGCATTTCATGGACTTAGGATCCAACATTTTGCACTTGTCCTTAGGTACATATGGCAGAAATCCTCACAACCAAAGACATGCAAATGAGCATACGAGGGAGGTTTTCCATACCACACCTCCTTTGCAACTTGAAAGTTAATAGTAGTGTAAGGAGATCAATTAATCAAGTGTATGATAGTAGTCATTGCCTTAGCCCAAAAATTGTTGTGATAAGCCTACTTGGCTAAGCATACTATGGACCCTTTCATGTATTGTCCTACTCATGCGCTCAGCCATACCATTCTAGGGTGGGGTATATGGGAAAATCAAGTGATGCTTAATACCCCTCTCATCATAAAATTGCTCGAAGACTTTAGAGACATACTCACCTCCATTATTTGACCATAGGCATTTCAACCTATATCTAGACTACTTTTCAACTAATGCAAGTCAACGTTGAAAGGTAGTCAAAACATTAGATTTCAACTTTATGGGATATGCCCAAACCTTATGTGAATAATCATCAATGAATGTGACAAAGTACTTCTCACCTCTTATAATAGACTGATATAGGGCATAGGTCCACAGACATCAAAATGAACAAGAGCCAAATGCTCACCCATGCACAGAGTGCTAGACTTCTTATGCATACTATGTGTCTGCTTGCCATACAAACAATGATCACATGACTCAAAACACTTATAGTCAAGGGGTGGAATATATTTCAAGCGAGTAAGTATTTTTATTTTCTTTAAGGACATGTGCCCAAGGCGATGATGCCAAAGAGATACATGTAGAACTGAAGCCATGAATAAAACATGATCTATAGATCCAAATACAACCAAGGGATATAAAGTGCCAACCTTGGCACTAGGTGCTAGAATAAGGTTCCCACAAGTGATCTTCTAAGAAAAATCCCTAAAGGAAACAAAGTAACCCTCATCATCCAGTGTGCTAGTAGAGATAAGACTCTTCGTGAGAGCTGGTACATGTCGAACATTATGCAAAGTAAACATACTGCTTGAACCAAACTATAGCCATATATCACCAATAACAACTATCTACAATGCCAAATCATTCCCTAAATGGATAGATCGAATCATACTACAATAGGAGTGGAACCACTCTCTATGAGGGGGTCACATGAAAGGAAGCTTCTAAATCCATCTATCAACATTGAGTAAAATCAGGTGGGGCATTAGTTAATTGGTGACTCATCCAAAGAAGCTGCAAGTATGTAATCATCATCAGAGTCAAGTTACTGCACTACATTGATCTCTTTGATCTTAAACTTAGCATGGACAATGTTGTGATCGTTAGGCTTGTCCTGTGCTTTCCCTCCTCTGCCCTTTTCCTTGTGCTTATCATAGCACATTTTATGGTAGTGTAGCTTGATATGTCCTCCTTTCCCAGAATAATGGCATATCAAATTGGCCTTATATCCACGGGACTTACTGGGAGACTATCCACATGACTTAGAATGAGACTTCTGTGAGTCTCTACCATGACGACCATTCTCGCTCTTGCCATCATGGTGACCACGAGTAGAGTCAAAGTATGAGAAGCATCCACATTATTTCTTTTTTAGGAGGAGTGTATCCTCTACATCAGATAATTTCAACCCATTCTTAGGCATATTTGCACACATAATAGTATAGAACGTGTCCCAAGTCTCAAACAATGTGACCAACAAGAACAAAGGTGAAAGATTGTCCTTAAAGTCAATACCTTGCAATGTCAGTAGGCCAATGATAGCATGAAACTCGCTCAAATGCTAAGAAACACTAGTACCTTCCTTCATAAAAAGGTCCATAAGCTGCTTTAGCTAATACATTTGAGAAGGAGGGCTCTACTTATCATAGAGATTATGAATTTTCTCCCAAAGATCCCATGCAGACTACCCATTTGTGACAACATTATAATAAACTTGCTTATTGAGGGACATGATAATTGTGGACCTGAAAAGCTCATCTAAGTCATCCCATACATCCTAATCTTGACCTTTAGCTTAATGCTCTTGCATTTGATTAGCCTAATCTAAGATTTTTGCACCAAAACCTACCAAGTTTGGGTTTTCTAATAGCCATAATTATCGCCATCCAACTTTTTAACGTTGAAGATGATACTATCATTTGAATGACTAGCCATACTACAAGAAAAAGAGACATAGTACAGACTAACATGTTGCTATTGTAATACCTATAAACAACTCTAAAACCACTACCAAAATAAGCTAAAAACAAGAGGTACATACGAAATAATGAGTTGTCCACAAACTATGACCAAAATAGCAGCAAATGGAGGGGATTTCTCTCATAAATAATACAATAGTCTACAATTACAACATGCTGAAAATGAGGTACAATAGTAAGAAATCAATGCCAAACAGGGGCAATCACTGATACAAAACAACCTGTAGTACACAAGCAGAAGCTGAAGTAGCTCAAGCTCAACTGCGAATAAAATCCAACATTCAACATAATATCCAAGTGTCAAGTAAGTGGCTCTCATTGGAAAAAAAGTCAAGTGCCAGATGAGCAAACAAAGCTCAAATCCTCATGTGAGTGGCATCCGGGCATCCAAGATACATCAAGTATATAGCCGGGAGTATAAGACCCAATAAAAGCTTCAAGCTCGCAAGGTCATTGACCTTTAAAGCATCCAATGAAGTAACTAACAACCAATGTCAAATGTCCTAAGCTCAAATCAAAGCTCAAATGCATCAATAGCATAACTAGGCATAGAGCTTCAATATCATGCACAAATACATCCGATAGAATGCCCGAATAGCATGAAAGAGCATTAGGCATAGACTGTCCCTTTTAAAAGTGTTAACCTTGGTGTAAAGAAAGTGCAAAGAAAGCAAAGAAGATTAAAAAGAAGCAAGACAAAGTGAAAAACAGTGGCCCAATAGAAAAATAGGAGGAAAAGAGGCAAATGTGCAAGAAGCAAACTCAAAAGTCCAAGGCAAGTGCAAAAGGGAAAATGCACATTTTAAATATAAAAGCGCACCCTAAATCCTTGTAAAAGAGCATCATCAAGCTCCCTCTTATGCAATTTATAAATGTAAGTGGACAAGGGTGAAGGAGGTTGACAAGCACGGATCTTGAACACAGTTTAGCTATGAAGGCTTGAACTCGTAAGCAAGAGACATGAAGAAGACTGATGACTAGACACAGACTTTCACTCAAGTGAATTAGGTTCCAAGATAGATTAGCTTGGACTCATGAACACAATCTTGAGTGGATAGAGTTACAGACTCTAATAAGTACAAAGTACAATAGCATTATATTAAAAAGTGAACCAAGTACATGCTTTTATAGCTTTCCAGCTTCTCCACTATCCTCATTTTGCATATGGGATTCAAGACATCTCTTTCTACAGCATACATCATTTGTTATTTCTCAACAACCCCCTTTCAAATGATGAGTCCCTACACTTGGCTGGCTTTTGCCCCCCCTACATGATAACATAGCCCATGAGACTAGCTCATAGGCAGCCTAGTCCAGTTAAAGCTTGAGACTTTACATCTTTGGCACTATGGGAACAAATTCCTTAGAACAATCTGTCAGAGTTGTTGATAGTAGCGGAAGCATCATTTTCTTCTTCTTCATTCATGAATTGACTTTGGTGGTGGTCATTTTGCATATGCTATGCTCTTTTCTTGTGAAAACATTCACTGACAATATAGCCAGTCTTACCACAATAATGACATGTCATTCGACTTTTGTTGCCGGTGTTGAATCCTCAACCTCTTCCTTTGGGTCCAGCAGATCCTTTGGTGTATAAGAGATTCTTCCTAGATGATGGGATACCATCTTTTGCATTATTGTTTTTCTGTTTGTTCTCTTCATCAAGAAGAGAGTGCTCAATATCTTTAAGTGAGAGATTGGGAACATTACTTAATGTTGAAACAAGGTTCTCATATGGTTCGTGATTAACACTGGCAAGTAGCACTACTATTGCCTCATTCTCATCAATGTTCTTTTTAAGAGTTGCTAGCTGAGTTTTAAGGCTCTTGAACTTATTGATGTGTACAGTCATAGATGAACTATCTTTCACATCCAACTTATAAAACTACATAAGTAATTTTACCTTCGAGTTCTTTGCTTGTGTACCAAAGATCTTGTTAAGTTCTTCCCATGCTTTCTTTGCATCCTTGATACCAGAAATATGATGTAATACATCATCAAATAGACCCTAGGCAATAATACCTAGAGCTTTGTTGTTGATCTTCTTCCATGCCTTTGTTTTAGGCTGGTCTTCTGCAACATCTTCCTCTTTAGCATTGTCATATGCATCATCTTCCTCAAAGAGATCCCACAGGTCTTTTCTCATGAGATGGTACATGGTTTTCTCCTTCCAGGAGTGAAAGCCTTCACCATTAAACTTTGCTATTTGTTCCATTTCAGTCATCTTAAAAGGAGGTCTTACCACAAGGACACTCGGGCAATGTCTAACCTTTTACAAAGAAATTGAGACTTACAAATGGATTTGATCAATAGGGCTTTAAATCATTACAAGTGCTGAGAATGAACTTTTGAGCAGCTGAGGTAAAAATAGTGAATTCATGAGTGAGTTAAATAGACAAGTGCCAAGAGACACTGATTGAGTATTAAGAGATACTATTGATGTCGAATCTCCTTGTTGAGCTAGATGTTGTTGACTTGATTCTTCCCAATCTTCAAAAATCCTCAAAGACTTGTCCTCCTTGTTGATTAATCAATGACATTGAGTAGATGAGAGTTGCAAGGGGGTTCCTTGAGTCTTCCAACTAGCAAAGATAAGCAAATAAAGTGAGAAATAAAGCTAAGTTACTTTTGGCTATGGTGGATTATGATTAGGGTTCTCAGCCACCGACTGGTTTTTCCCTTCTAGCAGTGCAACTTGTCAATGATATGGTCTAAGATTTGATAGGAAGTAGGCTTGCATAGTGAGCTTCAAAAGCCCTATGCTCACAGGGAGAATCGTGGCATGTGCACATAGTAGCAGTAGTACGATGCAGTTCAGCAGAGCGATGACGAATTTTGACAATGCCGAAGCTAGGGAGCATCATTGTTATTGATTAAGGTGCTAGAGAGGAGCGCAAGACATCAAGAAGATATGTCTAGAAGGGATCTTGTGGAGATATGGCTTGTAGAGGGAGATCTGAGAGCTCTAATGGAGGTTGGTACAGTTTGGCTATGGTGGCCAAGAAGAGGTGTGTGAGAATGAAGTAGAAGATGAAGTCAAACACTTGTCCTGAGCTGGAGCTGGGCTATGAGAAGCTAGAGAAGCAAGGAAAAGAGCTAAGCTGAGCTCACCATGGCTCTGATGCCATGTTGACAATCATGGATCTTGAGCACAGTTTAGCTATGGAGGCTCTAACTTATAAGCAAGAGACATGAAGAAGACTAATGACTAGACACAAACTTTCACTCAAGTGAATTAGGTTCCAAGATAGATTAGCTTGGACTCATAAACATAATCTTGAGTGGATAGAGTTACAGACTCTAAGTACAAAGTACAATACCATTACATTAAAAAGTGAACCAAGCACATGCGTTTATAGCTTTTCAGCTTCTCCACTATCCTCACTGTGCATATGGGATTTAGGACATCTCTTCCTGAAGCATACATCATTTGTTATTTCTCAACAAAGGAACAATGTAAATAAGGAGGGAATAGAGAAAGAGGATCTAGGTTAACATGACTGGTCATGTAAAAAAGGGATGGGCGTCTAAGAGAAGTAGGGTATGTATAAAATAACGAAAAGTGAATGAAGAAGATTATTCTTGTGTGTGGCCAAAACTAGATCTCTTCTTCTTCTTCTTCTTCTTCTTCTTCTTCTTGCTTGTGCTTGTGCTTGAGAGAGGGAGTGTGAGGGAGTGAGTGTGTGAGGCTATGATTAAGAAGCTCTCCATCTTCTCCTTTGTTATCTTCTCTTGTCTTGCACACGGCAATGAAGCTTGGAGCTTGGAGTTTGAGGATAAAGCTTGCTTGAGCTTGCACTTTGTGGAGCTATTGGAGAGCTTGAGGGAGGAGGCCAATCAATCGGGCATGAAGGTAAGTTCACTATACTCTTAGGTGGGAGACTGCACACAACTATGTGAGAGGTAGCCATTGCACTTGCTTGAAACACTTGAAACAATAAGCGATTCATGGACCTTAGCAGTTGAGCAAGAGCTCCCACATTTTGGTTTTGCTTTTTCGGGGACCACAGATTCAAGCTTTGAAGTGCTTATACACTCCAAATCGAGCATTAGGGTAGGTTTTGCCTCAAATTGGTGCTTGAGATAGGTAGGAAGCAAGTCAGAAGGCATTTTATCTATTTTGCAAGTAAGTTTTTTGGTTTTTAAGGTTAGGCGAGTAGATTGGATTAGTTTAAGTTTTTATTTGTGATCTGGATGCATTTAGGTAAGGAAAACTCAAGAAAAACAGAGAAACAAATAGTAAGGTTACTGCTATAAACAAGATGAAATAGGAAGAAAAAAGGACTTTAATGCATTGAGAGAGGAAAGAGAGAACAAGGGGAGTGGAAGACTGAAGAACAAGGGGTTAAGAGGCAGAGTTGCATTTAGAGTTTAAGAGAGAGAGAGAGCTGGACAAGTTGTTGCAAGGCAATAGGGAGGCAATGAGAGCTTCAATTTGTGCAACTGGATGTATTTGCGGGCTATAGGTGAGTTGGTTTGGTTGCTAACTTCTTATTCTTTGATCCTAGAGCTTGCTAGAGGCTGGGGAAGCATGGTGAGCATCACACTAGTTTTTTTTCAAGTCGGCACACCTTGCCACCATAGTCAGACCATCTGATTACCAATGCGGACTATCCAACTACCCCAAAGTCATCCAATTTTGGAAATCGGACACAATCGGATTGTCCGATCAGCCAAACTTTGAGCAATTCACAATCGAACAACCCAAAAATTGGATAGCTTGATTGTTCGATTTGGATATCAGACTTGGACAACCCAGAATCAAACGTTCGATATTCTGGGAATCAGATCAAAACTTGCAAATCAGACATGAAAATTGAATAATTTTTGGTAAATTTTGACCTTTCCACACCCTATAGGGGCCAAGCCCTAGTTGTAGATACCCCTGTAAATCCCCAAGAGAGTGAATAGGGCAATAGAGGTGACTGACTCAAGAATTGAGACTCGACGATTATGTATGCTTCAATTGTTTTGGTAGCTTGATGTGTGCTATGGTTACTATATGTCCTAACATTGCCTTTGTAGTGGGAGTGGTTAGAAGGTACATGGCAAACCCTAGCAAGAAGCATTGGGAAGTAGTGAAAGGTATCATGAGATACCTCAAGGACACAAAGGATTTGTGCATCTGCTTTGGAAAGCATAAGACATTTTTCATTGGCTTTATGGATGCATACTATATTGATGGACATGCAGGCTGTAGGAAGTTTACTTTAGGGTATGTATTTACCTTCACAAGGGGATCGGTCTCTTGGATATCCATGCTACAAAAGTGTGTTGCATTGTCTACTATAGAGGCAGAGTACGTGGCTACCACTGAGGCGCTCTAGTATTATACAAGTAGATGAGGTTTTCAACCAACCTTCTATACCTCCGAATGTCTATTAGTGCTGATGTATTCTCAATGGATAACCTCACATTGACCTTTATAGGTGTAGCTATCTCCTTACACTTGGTCATACCAAATGCTTTTAAGATTTTCCATGCATACTTATTTTGAGAGATGAATATTTTCCCAGGCTCTTGCTAGACTTCAATCCCTAAACAATAGTGCAACCAGCCCAAGTCTATCATTCCAAACTCAAAGCTCAAAGCCTTTCAAGTCTAATGGATCATATCTTCAATCCCCAAACAATAGTGCAACAAGCCTAGTTTATTGTTTCATACTAGAGCTCAAAGCCTTTCAAGTTTGATGGCTCATATATTCATAGTCACGTGTAGTAAGAAGGTTGTCCCCTAATAAGTTAGCATTTGAGGCACAGCTTTTGAAATTCAAATCCAAAAAGAATTGATCTATCTGCTAGTACCATGCTCTAGAGGCTTGTTTCAACCCATACAATGCCTTCTTTAGCTTACAAACTTGGTTCTCAAAATGGGGGGCCTTAAATCCTAGTGATTGAACCACATACACCTCCTCCTTGAGGTCACCATTCAAGAATGCTAATTTGATATTCATTTGGTAAACTGACCACTTATGAGCACTACTATAGAAACTGTGTGAATAGTGGTCATTCTAGCCGCTACAGCAAATGATTCTTGAAAATCAAATCCTTCAACTTGTGAAAATCCCTATGCAACTAATCTGGCTTTGTACTATTCTAAGATACTATCAGCCTTGTACTTTACCTTCCAGACCCACTTGGTGTCAATAATCTACCTCTTTTCTACAGCTGATCCACTAGCTCCCAAATATTATTCTTCATTATGCTGTCATACTTAGCTTGCATAATTTCTCTCCATACTAGATCAATAGGTGCTTCTTCCAAGTTTTTTGGCTCCTTTATTTCTCTCATAATCTCACACATCAAGGCCATATTGACTGTGTGAGCAAAAGTCTTTCTTGGTTCCTCTATTCTCAATGACCTCCTTGGTCCATCTGCATTTTCCTCAATTGTGGTAAGCATAGGATTACTCAGATCATAGAGCTACTTTACCCATCATGGAAATGGATTTTCCAGTGGTGTGATTGCATGTTGGTGAACTTTTTCCTCATCATCCAAAGATGATGCTTCCTCCCCTTGAGAGTAAGGACAACTCTTGGGATAGATTCATAGTGGATTACTTCTTTGATGGATGATAAAGTGGAAGAACTTATATTCTCCTCCTTCACTATATGTGGCTACTCCTTGAATACCACATCATGGCTCGGTATAATAGTTTTTTCCTCTTGATCATACAATTGGTAAGCCTTTTGCTCATCACTATAACCTAAGAAGATACATTTGTGCTCTTTGGATTTAACTCGTTTCTCTTATCCTTTGGAATATGTGCATAAAATTCACAACCAAAAGTTGTAAAATGTGAGACAGATTCTTTCTTACTATAATAGGCCTCATGAGGAGTTTTGCTTTTAATTAGAGCCTTTGTGTAACTTTGATTGAGAATATAGACTACAATATTAACAGCTTCTGTCCAAAACTAGTTAGGCAATCTCTTGTGTCCTTAAGCATGCACCTTGCCATTTCCACAATATTGTGATTTCATCATTCAATGATGCATTCTATTGTGGTATATGAGGCATCGCCAATTGACACTTAATCCCTTTGCTCTTGCAAAAGTATTCAAATTCCTTTGAGCTGAACTCACCACCACCATCTATTCTAAACTTCTTCACACTTTGCCATGTTTCTTTCTCAACAAGTTTTAGCCGTTATTTAAACTTACCAAAATCTTGAGCCTTATCATCGTGAAGGAAGTACACCCACATCTTCCTACGATTATAGTCATTGACGATCATATAAAATAAGAAGATCCTCCCAAGGCTTGTGTAGGAATTTTACCGCACAAGTTAGCATGCACCAACTCTAGAGGAGCCTTCGCTCTATTCTTACTTTCTTGTGGAAATTCCTTTCTCTCTTGCTTGCCCATCATATGAGCTTCACATCGTCCCTTCATTTCAATTATTTACTGTAGGTATGTGAGCAACCATACCTTGCTTATGCATCTCTTTCAACACTGCAAAACTAATGTGACCAAATCTTTCATGCCAAAGTTTACTTGGTCTCATACTAGTGATAGGTGTAAGAGCACTTAGCTCATATAGGTTGTTCCTTCTTTCTCCTTTACTGAAAACTTTGCCAACATTGTCGATAATTTTTACACTTGTTTTAGTGAACCTCACCTCATGGCCCATATCAATTATAAAAGCAACACACTGATAGCGGATTTCTCTTGATCTCTAGAACATACAATACATTTGAAATATTTTTGAGTTTGTTTTTTAGTAATAGAGGAAATAATACTTGTGCCCTCAAGACGGCATTTTACATCATTTCCAACTGTCACACTGATGGATTCTTGCAAAGGCTTCATATAACTATATAGATCTTTCTTATTGGTCATGTGACAAGAGGCTCCACTATCCAATACCCATGATAGATATTCCTTGTGCCGAGGAACACACTTCCTCAATGGGTCACCATGAATAACACCAAATTTGCTTTAGTTGTATTGGTTGTCTTCTTTCAATTAGTCTTCACAATGCTATTATTTCAATGTGCCTTCTTGACACGACAATCTAAAATTGCATGTCCTTTCTTCTTGTAGTAGAAGCACTCTCCTTGAAACTTTTTTCTTACCACCCTTCTTCTTTTTATCACCATTAGTAGAGGAATCACATTTTCCTTTTGCATTGGTAGAGAATGTAGCATCTCCATTGCTGCTACCTTCTCGAGCTTCAAGCTATAATTCCTCCTCCATTAGTAATGCACAAAATTCCTCAAACATCAAAGCTTGGGGTCTCACCTGAGTGTTCAGAAAAGTTACAAATCCATCAAACTTTGGTGGACAAATCCAAAGACACCTCCAAGCTAGCTTCTCACTAGTCTTTTGTATCCTGGTGCCAGCCATTTGGTCATGCAAATTTTTGATTCAAGTGATGAATGCTCCAACTACCTCTTCTTTAGAAAACTTCTTTAACCCTATTTGATTCTCCAAGTTTTGAATCCTTGTTTGATTTCACATTTTCGATTGACTCCTCAGTATGTTCCAAGGCTTTGATGGCTTGGTTGTATGTTGTATGCTGAATCAAGGTCAAAAAATTATCAAAACAACTTGTAACTAAGGCACGCAATGCATCTATGTTTCTTCATTTCCAAGCTCATAGAAGATCTACACTTGAACGAATCATGACACTCAAATTTGATGGGTCGAGGGTGGATTAGTCTCTAATATCATCTCCAAAAGCTCATAAGAATCAATGATAGTTGTAATTTAAAACTTCCACAAAGTATGTTCCTCGGTGCAAGGAATATCTATCATGGGTATTGGATAGTGGAGCCTCTTGTCACATGACCAATAAGAAAGGTCTATATAGTTTTATGAAGCATTTGCAAGAATCCATCAGTGTGACGGTTGGGAATGATGTAAAATGCCGTGTTGAGGGCACAAGTACTATTTCCTCTGTTACTAAAAATAACAAATTCAAAAATCTTTCAAATGTATTGTATGTTCTAGAGAACACAAGAAATCTGCTATCAGTTGCTTATATAATTGATCTTGACCATGAGGTGAGGTTCACTAAGACAATGTTGGAATTGTTGGTACAATAGTAGCAGCACCTGATGCACCAGAACCACTACCTGATATAACATTTGACATTTCTCCTCTTCGTTGTTGAAGCCCTTGCCTCTCGCATACCCTTCACTCCTTAGAACCCCCTAGGCTCTGATACCATGTAGAAATTGCACTACATAGCAGACAGAATCTGGGGTCCTTAAGACATACAAGTCAGAACCCACCCAATGTCCGTGCTCACACATGGCTTCTCCTCATAATTGGGGTCTTACAACTTAGAGCACCATAGATAATTGGTGGCACCTTATGAGGGTGGGGCATTGAGCATATCTAACACTGGTATGTAGTGCTAATTGTGGAGATGTCTAAGTGATGCCGATAATGAACTAATGGCTGCTTGGTTCTATTGGTTGTTGAGTAGGCCATGATTTTGTGAGGTAACTAATGATGCTAATTGGGCTAAACATCGATTGTATTGTTGTGATTGCACCTATGATTGCATTGTTGGACAGTGAAGTTTGCTGAGTAAAATGTGTCATTGATTATGTCGGTAGTGCCGCTGACTCCTAAACTACCATCTTTTGCACTAATGGACATTGACTAGAGTAGAAGCGAGTACCATTTTTCACACTGGATATGCTTATGTGGACAAGTAGAGCTCTTTGGTGAAGTTGTCGTATTGCTATGGATGATGGATATTGGCATTGATGATGCAAATGAGCAATTGCCAAATTTAATGGCATAGACTATGTTTCATGATATCTTGAATTTTGTTGAGTAATAGCTCTATGAATATAATCACTTTGTCACATACTAAGTATGGCACCCACCTTCTAAGGTTTGAAAAAATACGTTTTGTAAAAAAAGCACAAAATCTCTCTCTCCTTTATCTACCTTCTTTATTATTTACTCTTGTTGGGAACATGTGAATGACACATTAATCTAATTGAATTATAGAGGATAATAATAAAACATTGTCAAAGTAAAATGGACATGAGACTTAACTAAGAAAGGAAATGTTATTAAATCAAGATTCCATTAAGTAGAAGTAGATACAAAATTATGTAGGCTCACTCTCATATCCTCTAGTGTGTTGAGACTGACACTCTTAGATTGATTCTCAAGCTTGTTTTACAAATGAAGAATCAATGGCCTCTTTATAGGTTGAGGCAAGTGGATGGATGGGTAGGTGACCTATGACATCATAGATGACTTCAACTTTTATTCTCCTCTAAGAAAAGTTATGTTCTCATGAGCTTAGATGAAGTGCCTAATTCTAACAACCTCCCTAGCCTAGATATTAGACAAAGGAAAAGTAGAGTAAAACAGGAAGATTACTTAGATATCTGGCCCAGTAAAATAGGAAAATAATTATTTGCTCCATGCCCAATCTTCACAATCCTTACAAGGATACTTTGTGAAGCAGAACTCTAACTTGTGGTTTGTCTTCTTGCATTGTTTGCATTGGTCCAACTTTCATTTTGACAACATAGACTAGCTCTCTTGCATATGAATAAGAGAGTATTAATTAAGTAAATTCACAATTAATAAAATTTACAAGGGGAGGAGGGTGGTGCTTGGTCAAACGGGTGGATGGGGGAGGTTTCAATAAGTAATTAATTGTTTATTTTTTTTAATATGATGGAGAGGATAAGCATGATGTGGAGGAGGAGGGAGGATATTAGCCGTAGGCCTATTAGATGGGAAGTTTGGGGGGGGGAGTGAGAGATGATGAGGCGTATGCTGATGATGATGATGAGAGTGATGAGATGGCAAGAGAGTTGGTGGAAGAGAGGGAGAGAGAGAGACAATGGGTGTGCTCTGATAGCCTATCAATGGTCCCCCTCCTAATCATTGAGAAGAAAAACTTGAAACATTTTCATTTTTCTCTTAATATTTTCTTTATAATAATAATATTATTTCTTTGCGGATTGGTTCCCATGCAAGGTTGGGAAGGGAGTTTTGTATGCGAGAGGTTCATGTATGGTTGGCAATTGTTTGGCTTGCATACATAGGATATTGATTTCATGTGTGGAGAAGGAAAGATATCGACAAGCTTGGGGAAAAAAACTCATGTGGCCAAAAAATAATTCATTCATAGCTACCTAGCAATGTCGAATGCTTTGAAGGTAGGCTTTACAAGAGTGATGTGATGACCATCATGAGCATATTAATGAATACTAGGATTGAGTGATTTCCTCCTTGCATTGTTGGAAGCTTAAATGTATAATCCATATTGATAAGATTTCACTTCATTTGAGGAATGTCAAGAGAATGCAGATCTTAGGGGAGTTTGATCCTTTCATCCTTTACTCATTAACAACTCAAATATTTACATACCTCAACACATCAACTTTCAGTCCTAGCTAATGACAACTTTTTCTTATCGCATTTATAACATTTGTGTAGCTAAGACATCCAACTATTGGATTTTCATGGGCCTCCCATACAATCTGCTTCTTGAGGTCATAACTATTGGGCACACACAACCTATGCTGATAGTATATAAGCTTGTCCTCAATGTGGTAAGGCTTGAATTTTGGCCTTTGTATTTTGGCTATCCCTCCCAAATTGTATGGATCTTTTTAGCTCAAGCTAATCAAGGTTCTTAGAACTTTGGACAATGATAGCTTCTAAAATGGGTTTGCTAGGCATGGAAATTGGACATGCAAGTAATCCTTTGTTGGTTGGCTCTTCCATCTGCAAGGAATTTAGGAAGGGTTTTTGCTTAGGCCATTAGCTACCACCTTGTCCTTGCTAGGTCAAAAATTTATTTTAAAGTAAAACTCCAATCCATTTCCTCTATCTCATGTTGAGATCAAGTTGGATGAAAATTCACTTGAGACTTTTGTGATCTATCACGAGTGAATTGTCTCTTGAACAAATAGTAACACCACAATTTTAGGGCATGAATGATTGCTAAAAGCTCAAAGTCATGCATAG
The DNA here is from genome assembly GCF_053477565.2 of Lygodium microphyllum. Classification (NCBI taxonomy): domain Eukaryota; kingdom Viridiplantae; phylum Streptophyta; class Polypodiopsida; order Schizaeales; family Lygodiaceae; genus Lygodium; species Lygodium microphyllum. Next base: position 15,876,797 of record NC_141158.1, on the reverse strand, counting down.
CATAGTTCTTCTTGTGAGGCTTAATATTGTGAGAAAAAGATGCCACTAGATGCTCTTCTTGAGTAAGAACACATCCTAGTGCCATGATGTTGGATTAATGACTTTAAAATCCTTTGTAAAATCTAGCAGCTTCAAGATGGGGGTAGTAGTGAGACATTGCTTTAGCTTGTCAAAGGTCTCCTTGTCTTCTGATGTCCATGTGAATTTTGCTTACTTTTTAAGCAATTCAATGAGGGGTTGTGCTATAAGGAGTAATCTTTGATGAAAATCCTATATCATCCTATGAGACCTAGAGATCCTCAGATTTCTCTCACATTTTGGGATGGTGGGGCAAATCCTAAACATCCTTGACCTTGGCAAGGTCCATTAATATACCTTCCATTGAGATGATGAGCCCTAGGTATTCAATCATCTTCTTGAAGATGCACACTTTTTCTTCTTGGAAAAAAGCTTATTCACACAATAAGTTTCCAAGACAATCCATAGATGGCATGGATGATCTTCCTCTCTCTTGGAATAGGTGAGAATTCCATTAAAAAATATGGGGAAAAATTCATCAAGGTATAGCTAAAAAATATATTAGACTAGCCTATTAAAAGTAACATGAGTGTTGGTTAGCCCAAAAGACATCATGGTGAATTTGTAATGGTCATACCTAGTGTTAAAGGCTATCTTAGGTATGTCATCATCCTTTATCCAAATTTGATAATTTCTAGAGCTTAGTCACTTTTAGAAAAGATCACAACCCCTTGCAATTGATCTAGTAGCTCATCGATCTAGGGAATATGATACTTGTTCTTGATGGTGATTTGATTTAATTCCCTGTAAAATGGATACAAATCTGATGGTCCCACCCTTCTTCTTTTGGAATAGAATAGGACTCAGGAGTACCCCAAGAAGAGTTTCCGAAATGAATAAATCCTTGGTCAAGATATTTGTTTAATTGCTCCTTCAATTTGATTGCCTCGAGAATGGAAATTTTGTAGGGCCTTCTTGCTTCTAGTTTTGCTCTAGGACCAACTATTATAAGGAGCATTAGTATAGGCATTCATTCTCCTATTGGGGCATTGAGGATGGAAGTGGCTTGGTTGGTTGCATTTAAAGCAATGTGGCTCATTATTCCTATTCGTAGTATTGTTGCCACAAATCTAGGGAGTAGTATTGGCAAGATTTACGTGGCCTTGATTAAAGTTTCCTTGATGATAATTCATTCTAGCTCTTTTAGCATGATGAAACCTATTGAACCTATTGTATTACCTTGGTGATAATTCACTCTAGCTCTTTTGGCATAAGGAAACATATTGAACCTATTGTATTGCCTTGGAAGAATAGCCACCAATGGTTGCTCTCTCATCAAAGCATCTTCTAGGTTAGTGGATCTCATAGCTTCCAATTTTCTATTGAGATGTGAACCAAGAGGTGGTTTCCTTGACAGAAACACGCTCCCTTTGCTGGCTCATGGACATATGGGTGCATACTTTTGTAGTGTAACAAAATGAGAATAATATCCTTCAAGAGTCAACCCTTTCTATTTGAAGATGAAGAACTCTTTCATTTTGAGAGTTTGATAGGCAAGAGAGAGATATCTGCTTTGGATTTCCACCTTGATTTGGCTCCATGTCACAATGAACATAGTCTTATCAAAATACCATTAATTCTGCCAAAGCTATGCTTCTCCTATAAGCCTCTATCATGCGAGGTTATCACTTGATTTTCTAAATTGGTTCTAGCAAAGAAACAAAGAAGTAATATTCCATCTACTTGATCCAAGTTTCACCACTTATCTCTACTTCCTTTGCCATTAAACTCACACGGCTTGACATGTTTGAGTAGGAATTTTTCCTCTTTCTTATCTGACATGTCAATGACATAGGTAGAATAGGTATTGAGGGTGTTCCAATCAAAGAAACCTAAAAGAATATCAATACATTTTACCTTAATACATTTTATATTCTATCCATATATAGTAACAAATTTAAATCATTTGATTATTTGCAAGATCATAACGTCAAAATCACTTCAAGTAAGAGTTTCATGATAAGTATCAACTTTTTTTTTTCAGCCTAACACTATACTACAATCATGCTAGAAATTATTAAAAAAAGAGAGTTTTATATTCACATAATCTTGTGCTATTGGTTATACAAGAGTAGCTAATATCTACATCAAAAAGGGATTTTATATGTCCTCTAAGAACTAATGATATACAAGCTAGATATATAATACTTAATAATGAAATTATTGTATGAAAATTGTAAAATAGGGAGGGGATTCACTCAGGGTGTCAAGCCCTAAATATACACTAGGTAAGTTGGGAAGATCCTTGGCCTCATACTCATTTGCTCATGATGTAGGAGCTATAATAACTCAATTTGGTTGGACAATTTTGGTGACTTTATGATAGATCCACTAATTAAGGGTCATCATCTCACCACCTCTATACACAATAGATTTGTCTAGCTTCTGTAAAACATATAAAGTTGTGATTGTTTGAAATTTCCATTCAAATTCCACAAGGCAACCACTTCTGGTGCCTCGAGGGAGACTTTTGACACATGCTCTTGGGGATGCGAGCCAAGTGAAGTCTTTCTGCCCAACACAACTTTCATAAATTAACTCAATACCATCAATTAAATTAGCATTGATGGAGAAATATGTAGATGCCATTCCCTATCCTCGATATTGAGTGCATTAATTTGAACTAAATTACAAGTTTAGAGGGATAAATATCTACATCATTATACGGTATATTACTTCCTTTAGGGTAAGGTTGCACTAAGATCTAGCTCTATAGGTCATTAGAAATAGGTCATGAAATTTTTGCGACTCATCGTGCACCAAACTAGGAAGTATGAGAGCATACCTTCCACATCATATTATTATTCAATTTGCATCTAATGAAAGGATGCTTATTTCTTAATCGGTCTGTGGCCATATTCATTAACGCAATTCCCTATTTCTAATAGATTCATTATTGCATTTCCATTGATAAAATCAACTATCTTTTTTTTTGAATTTCTTCATGTTATTGCATGGATTTTTTTTTCTTAAACACTATAAGAGAGTTAATAGATCTAGATTTTTGGCACAAATCTTTTTCTGCAATGAAGCTCATATACTTATTTGATTTGTATACTGAGGTATACAAGATTCTATACAAGGCAACTTGGACGCAAATTCAAAAAGGAAAAATCTACATAAGATTCTAGATTTGAAGAAACTAGGATAATTATATATCATTATCAAAAAATTCATGCACCATGATTCGGAAATAAGTAGGAGGTTCATTCATAGTGTTGAGTCCTTTCCCAAGGTAAATCATGGAGCTCTAGTAATGTGGCAATAAACCCAACAGGTCAAGGTCATTGATTCATCCTCTCTTTTTACTATAGGGCTTATTTGACTTGTGTAGAATGCAAAAAGTTGAACTAGTTGCACACACTTAGCCCATCGTATCCTCCATAAATTATATTTTATATCACTTACTAAATCGGCATAAATAGAGTCATAAATAGCCATCAAACTCAGATAGTTGTACCAACCTTGGATATCGATAGATTGAAAATTTGTAGGAGTGAAAATGTTTTACGTGGTTCAAAATATTTCCTCTCTTAGAGAGAAACTGCACTAAGATCCTGATTGATACAGTTCAGGAAAAAGCTCGTGCAACACTTGCAGCCCTTCTTGCACACAATTCTTGCAATGAACTCCAATTAATCTTATGTGATTCTGATTACAAGACTGATAACTGATTTAGTAAATCAACAATCATTTAGCCTTGCACCATTACTATTTTATTCTCTCCCGTGATCCTATTCATACACAAGGAATCTACCTTGCGATAATACACATCACGTATTCTTTCCAAGATCAAATTCAGGGACACAAACCTATTAGCAATCCAAGTAGACTTTTAGTAGTGCCACTTAGTTTCTTATCTTGGTTTTTTTTTGTTAAGTTCTTTTCTCTGATATCAATGTTTATCATAACTACAACAATTATTTCTATGATACCACATGTAACATACTCGCTACTTAATTGCAAAAGGTAACACTTAATAGTCATACAAGGTCTATCCCAACTGTCACTCTCCATACTCCATCAGAATAATCAAACTTTGTTTTGTGACTAGGCGATCTTGGATATGCCTTGTTGCTACGAAGTACTTGGCATCAACCCATAAGGATTGACCTAAAGGTTCCTAAAGTCCTAATAGTCTCTAACAATATTTTAATGCTCACTCAAGGTGACACCATTATAATCCTTCAAGACTGAGAGCATGTCAAGTGTTGCACTTGGTTCATAGTATGTGAGAGAAGAGGGAGAGTTGAACTCTACTCCTTTTCCCATAAGGAAAATCTCATCTTCATTCTACTAAAATGATGCATGACCAAAGTTTGAAACCAAACCCTAGGAAAAGTTTATGTATAGCAATAATTGCTTGCTTTCCATTCTCATGTGGTTATCTTTAGTTTTCTAAACAAGCATGCCAACATGTTGTTTGACATTTAAAAGCAACTTCTTGAATTATTCCTTAATATTGAGTTAATTTCACATCTTCATTAAGCACAACAAGAAAGCAACGTGAAGACAATTCTTTCAAAACATTTGCATTATTAATAGTCTTTACATTAGATTCTTGGTCATCGAGCTAGATACAAAAAACCCATTCTCTTCTAAGCGATAACCAACCCATAATTCTTGGCCTCCCAATGCTTACAATATCATACTCATATGAATTTATTCTCTATCATCATAGGACCAACTACGTAATTACCCTTGTCGATTAGAGCTCCCCTTAGTTGAGCCTTAGTTACGTGTTGCCATAGGAGGGAACCTTCTATACAACACCTTCTTGCCTAGACACTGATTAGGCACTTATTGACAAAACAAAACCGACTCAAACAGAGCCCCTGGAGTTGCCCTTGGGTGGGGGAGTGCAAACTAATTGATTTTGCTCGATATTTGGGCATAAGCCAAAGTTTTTAATAAATTTCTTGGATGTACTTTATAAATGACATGCAACTCAACCACTTTTTCTCAAACAATATTTTATTACTTTAATGAGAAGGGAGATTTATACATTTAATATGACCACGCTTTCTAATTCAAGTAGTCATATCAAGTTAGGAACAAATTCTACTATGTGTGTGTGTGTGTGTGTGTGTGTGTGTGTGTGTGTGTGTGTGTGTGTGTGTGTGTGTGTGTGTGTGTGTGTGTGTGTGTGTGTGTGTGTGTGTGTGTGTGTGTGTGTGTGTGTGTGTGTGTGTGTGTGTGTGTGTGTGTGTGTGTGTGTGTGTGTGTGTGTGTGTGTGTGTGTGTGTGTGTGTGTGTGTGTGTGTGTGTGTGTGTGTGTGTGTGTGTGTGTGTGTGTGTGTGTGTGTGTGATAGAGAGAGGGTAGCTTAAATTGATGTGGGGAAGAAAGGAATAAGAGATTGCTAATTAAGTAAATTAAAAAGTATTAAAATTTAAAGGGAAAGGAGGGTGACGACTAGTCATAGGGTATGGAGGAGAGGTTTTAATAGGAAAATTAATTATTTAATGATTTAAAAAATAATGAGAGGGAGAAAGGGAGTGTTGATTTGACATGGAGGAGGGGGGATATTAGCTGCAGGCCTATCTTTTTTTTTTTGGGGGTTTGAGAGATGATGGGATGGATGATGATAATGATGCTGATGATGAGAGTGATGAGATGGCAAGAGAGTTTGTGGATGAGAGGGAAAGAGAGGCGGTGGGTGTGTTGTAGCAGCCTATCAATGGCCCCCTCCTAATCATTGAGTGGAAGGAGGGGGTGGGGGGGGGGGGGGGGAAGGGGGGAACTAAAGAAAATTTCATTTTTCTCTTAACTTTATCTTTTATGAGGTTAATTTCTCTCCTTTGTGGGTTGGTCCCCATGTGAGGTTGGGAGGGAGTTTCATACACAGAAGGTTTGTGTATGGTTGGAAATTTGTCTGCCTGTATACATATGATAATGATTTCATGCATGGACTGGGTAAGATAGTGATGAGCCCAAAAAAATAATTTCATGTAGTCAAAAAATAATTCATTTGTAGTAATGGGTTTGTTATACTACCATTATTTTCACAAAAAAGAGAGAATATGAGCTACTATAATAACATCAAACCAACCCTAAAATCAAGCCAAAAAGCATGCAATGGGAGAAAGACTATTTCAAAACATTACTATCCACAAGCACAAAACATTAGAGTAATGAACACAAGTGTCTGCTCTCAAAATAACTATTCAAAATTTATTTTTAGCATGGTTCTTCATAAAATTATAGTAAATCAATATGAAGCTATAGGCAAATATGCAAAAGAATAAGTTCTCATTGCCAAGAAGATCTAGGTAGCAATCATGATGTTAGCAATGTAGTAGAAATTGTGGAGCACCAAAAACTATCAAAACATGTGACATGTCAAGTATATAGATGCATAGTACAATGTATATCAAGCATGTATTCACCATTGATAATAAGCAATACAAGCTGTCCAATCAAAGGCAAATCAGTCCACAGTCATAAACCTTTACAATGATAGTATATGCATAAGCTAATAAAGCACAAGAGAGTCTCCCACTGATGCAAATGAACCAAGTCTTGCAAAGAAAATATCAAGTTCTCCACTAGAAGTAAATCTAGAGTATGCAAGTAGGAAAGGAAACTCAATGCATAGAGCTTGTAGCATCTACGTACCCAAAATACATCATGTATACATCCGAGAGCATATACCTTCAATAAGACTTTAAGCCAACAAGTGAAAATCATTGAAGAGAATAGCCACTTCCCTATGCAGTCAAGCAAGCTCAAACACAAGATGTAGACCTCAACATAAGCATATCTAGGCATAAACAACAATGCAAGTATCAAGATCACCATGTAGCATATCCGAATGGCCTGTAGGCATTTAGTACATAGACATTAATTGTGAATGCTTACTATTCAAGCTAGAACTGTTATATTTTGTGTAAAATGGAGAACTAAAAATTACACATAATTGAATCTACGATTGATTAGGCCTGTAGTTCTCATCGCAATCTTCATTTTGGGCAGCAAAACACCTCAATCTTATATCATTTGCAAAAGTTATGGCTAAAATATGAAAGTGTTGTTAAGTTGTCATAGTTACCCATGACTTTTTGTAATGAATGAAGCTGAGAGGAGAGAGGAGAGGAGCTGAAGCTCATCTTCTTCCTCTTTCTCTCTCCTCTCTGCAGTCTCTCCCTTCTCTCCTTCTCTCTCCTAGGTCTCCTTCATTACACTTTCGAAGCATGCTTTGTATCCATTCAAAATGGATAGAATAGCTTCAAATTGAATTCTTGAAATGCATTTTTACTTTCTCCTTTGTTGTGCATACACTTGACAGAACAAAAATGGAAGAGAATGTCGATTTCTCTTCTTTTGAATGCTTCAATGTTGCTCAATGTCTTTGAGCATCCAAAACCTCTTTCCGACCATCCAAAGCCAAGATGTTTTGTATCATTTCCAACCATTAATGGCTACCCAAATCAATGCCAAAATGAGCTATTGTTGAAACCCCAAATTGAGTCTCAATGACTCAAGCACCTCATTGACTCAAATCCAAATCTTGACTATGAGAACAGGACCTCTATCAATGTGTGGCTACTAAGCATCAATGTCAAATAAGTAACTCAAATCTTTGACCTTTGTGACACAACTTCACTCCTTTGGCTTCTCACTCCAAGCATGAGCTCCCCAAACCCAAAACCCTACTCTGATACTAGTTAAAAGATGGAGCAGAAGTGGAAGCACAAGCAGAGCAAGAGAGAAGCAAGAGATATGGAGATTCAACTAGGAGAGAGCAAGATAGTATATGGGAACTCCAATAATTACAAGGTGTGACCTACTTTCCCTTATTCTATTGTCATGTGAAGAATAATTAATAAGTGACAGTGATGAGCGGTTGCCACCTACAGTGTGCAAGTGTGTGGGCAATAAGTACAAGTAAATATAGGTAGCTAGGCACAAGCAACCTTTAAACCCCAATAGGTTATGTGTGTAATTTTTGAGTTTCTACTCTCCTATCTTCTTTTCCATTGTGTTGTGATAAACATTACTTGAGGTGAAGGAGAGAGTTTGAGTGAGAATGGGAGTGCAAATTGAGTGAGAGACCAAGTGAGGGTGAAACTCATATTGATCTCTTATTTGCATCCTTTCTTCCCTCGTTGCTTCCATAGCTCAAAGGGTAACAAGTTAAGTGATAGCTAGTGTGTATGCGTGTATGGGGCGAGAGAGAGAGAGAGTCTCAGGGGGAATCTCTTCTCAATCCTCTGCTTCTCCTTATTCTTTTTCTCTTGGCATCAAAGCTACATGGTGTGGATGTGAAGCAATAAGAGTCTCCATATGATATCCAATTGTTGAGCTCTCATATAGTCAAGTAATGTTGTGCATTATAGATTCACTGGATAACTTCTATGATATCATTCATGTGTCATGATTGATTTGTTGAAGAGCTTGAGTAGAGTATAGAAGTGCCTAAAGTTGTTGTTGGAGCCCATGAGTGTGTGACAGAGAGATTGCTTGTTTTCCTACATACTAGATTTTCCTGTGACTAATAGGAAGAGCCTTATTTACTTATCCACCCACACTTTGACATTAGTTAATTAGCCCACTATTAGCTCTTGAACTACCTAGCATTAGTTGATTTGATTACTTGAATACTTGATCATGAGTCTTAGTCTACTCCACTCAACCTACAATTGTAAGATCTTGTAAGGAAGAAACATGGAGAAATATTGTAGAAGAGAGAAAAAGAGGAGAGACAAGACCAAGATAGGAGAGAGAAAGAGAAAGACGAGAGAGAAATGGTAGTAAGCCATGAAAGCAATGAGCAAGAAGATAGAAGATGAAAGAGACTTTGCATTATGCTATATGATGAGAAAAATAAAGTCTCTTATACATATGCCAATGTGGCTTAAATATTTCACTTATTTATCAAGTTAATATTTTCTTTTCCCTTTATTTCAATCCATTCTCACCTCAAAAGTTTTTTCCCTAAAAAACAAAAGAGAGGATTACTATAATTAGCTCCAAACAATGGAGATTATCGGGTACTTTTGTAAAGCATTACAAGAATCCAATAATCCTTAGAGAATCTTGAAAGAATTGATTGGATTTGGAGTCAAGGAACACGTATGACATATGCACACTATCTAGAGTAATAAAGCCAAAATCTTAGCTAATAAATCTTCATGAATGAGCTCTTGTAAAAGGTAAATACTATGCTATCTAATGCAAATCCTACTACACTAAATCTGTTATAACTTGTTGTAGGATGATCCAAACCAAGTGTGCTATGGCTCAAAAGAAAGTTTGTTTTAAGCATGTTTAGGCCACATAATTTTTAATTATCTTTAATTAGATTAGATTTTAAACTATTCTAAAATAGTGAGCTATTTATATGTAGTTTGTAGTGAAACACAATCTGAATTTGATTTATTCTTTAGCCAAGATAGTATCTTTAAGATAGGAAAATCAACAAAATGATAGCTCATTTCTAAGAAGCTTCCTCAAGTAGTAGACCATGCTACTTGATGAAAGATTCCCATATTGATCGCAATCATACTCTCAAGTATATACGAAATCAAACCCTTTTGTAATATGCCCATTCTCAAGCCTATTTTACTTAATAGAACTAAGTTATTTTAAAACCATCTTGACAACTTGATGTGATTTTGTTCCTTATAACTTTGCTGTGTTGGTCCTATCCTACTTTATTAGAAATCTCCAATATGTTTGAAATTTCTAACAAGAATATATAGCATACTCGTACCTGAATTCACTCAATAAAATATTTTTGTAAGAATTTCTAGATCATTATAAATTATTAAAATATTTAGTAAACTTTATTACAATATACAAGCATAAAATAATCTTTTTGTTGAAAGTTCCACATAAAACAATAATGCCTACACATGAGAAATAATAAATTTAGTCCACAAAAATTAAATCTTGAAGGTGGGAGTACATTTCTTCTCAACCTTTGGAAAAAGACCACTAAAAAACATTGGAAACTATGGAAAAGAACATGAAAAAGCAGTGGCTAGAGAGAGAGAGAGAGAGAGAGAGAGAGAGAGAGAGAGAGAGAGAGAGAGAGAGAGAGAGAGAGAGAGAGAGAGAGAGAGAGAGAGAGAGAGAGAGAGAGAGAGAGAGAGAGAGAGAGAGAGAGAGAGCCAAAAATTGGTCGTGTAGCATGAAGATGGGGTGCCTTTGTTAGCCGTCAGACGAATAAGGTGGAAAATTTGGAAAAGCTAAAGCAGAAGACAAAGGCTAAGGCAAAGTGAAACGGAAGACGAAGGCGCGCCAAGAAAAATCTAGAAACATGAGAAGTGCAGAAAAGTCCTAAATAAGGGAAAAGGCGCACAAGGAAAAGCGCAAGTCAATACTTTTGTGAAAGAGCGCAAGCGCATCGTGATTTAATTTAAGAAGCGCTGGGCTCTCACCCGTGCAATTTGTAAATCTAGACGGGTGGTGGAAAGGAAGCTAGGAAGATAGAAGGACAATGGGAAAAAGGGCCTAGGCCACGGCCGGCCATGTAAAAAAGGGGATAAGGGGATAACCGCCCAAAAGGGATTTAGCGTTTTGTATATAAAGTTGAAAAGTGAATGAGAAGCTAATTCTTGTGTGTGGCCAAAAGTGGGTCTCCTCTTCTTCTTCTTCTTGCTTGCTTGAGCTTGTGCTTGAGAGAGGGAGTGTGAGAGTGTGAGGGAGTGAGTGTGTGAGGGTGAGGGACCGGGGAGGAGAAGCTCTCCATCTTCTCCTCTCTTCTTCTCTTCTCTTCTCTTCTCTTCTCTTCTCTTCTCTTCTCTTCTCTTCTCTTGCTCGCGGCTATGGAGCTTGGAGCGTGGAGCTTGCTTGAAGCTTCCACTTGGATCGTGGAGCTACCGGAGTGCGCGGGAGAGGAGGTAACTCGATCGGCATGGAGGTAAGCTCACTACACACGTAGATATGGATGGTGCATCGGCTATGTGAGAGGAAGCCATTAGTGCTCGGCTTGGAACGCTTGAAACAATAAGCCGTCAGTGGGTCTTGGCAGTTGAGTGAAAGCTCCCACATTTTGGTTCCATTGTCGGGACCAACGGATTCAAGACTTAAGCGCTTGCGCGCTTCGAATTGAGCATTGAAGTAGGGTTTTCCCCGAATCAGTGCTTGAGGTAGATAGGTAGGAAGCGAGGGAGTTTGAAGAGGTATTTGATCTCCTTAGCAAGTAGGTTTTTGTTGATTTGGACTTGGGAAAGTATGATGGAGTAGTGTAGGTATTTTCCTTATGATTTTTTTCTTGCATTTAGGAAGGATAGGAGCAAAACATTGGAGCAAACAGTAGGGTTTTCTGTTGCTGTATAACAGGCTGAAACAAGAAAAACAAGGGCTAAAAATGAAATTTTGGGTTAAATGTTAGTCAGGGAGGCAAGATAAGGTGAGTACAGGCTTGGGCAGGGTGATAAGGGGCCAGGAGTGGTAAGAAGGGCCACATTGTGCATTGCAGGGTTTCACGAGAGCAAGAGAGAGGGAGAAAGCTTCATCGCGTAGATCCGCTTCAATCTGGCCATCCGGGAGTTATTTGCCCAGCCCAGGTAATTTTACACCTTCCCCTACATGTGTAGGTTGGATCTGGAGCTGCTTGACCAATGGAAAGGCCTCCAACGCTCGGCGCGACGAATTTTGTAAAGTCCGGTGGAAAAATACGCAGCGCTCGGCGTGTCCGAGTGACGGCGATTCTGGGTTGAGTCCCAGAATCGGCCTTCAGACCGCTCGAAAATTTGGCCCTCGGCCCTGCCGACTCGGCCCACTCGACTCGGACACCCACTGCTCGGCCCATTCAAATTGAGCATTCGGACCAACTTTGAAATTCGGCCTCGGCCCAGTTGACTCGGCCCACCTGACTTGGCCCTCGGGCCATTCGGCCCTCGGACAACAAGACTCGGACTGGCCGAATTTGCACTGACGATCCAAGACACCAGTGGAGAATCCACATCTGGTCGTGCAGTTGGAGACTCAAGGGCATTTGTCAAAAGGCTTAATTTTACAAGCCAAGACCCGGAAGATGAAGACATAGTACCACTTGCTTATCTTAGGGTCAAACTCACTGCGGAAAGAGAGCATACCATCGATGCTCTGATTGATGAAGGAGTAGATTTCAATATCTTGACCTATGAAGCATGGACCCTACTAGGCCAACCAGAGCTCACACCAACTAATGTAACTCTTAGCCCTTATGGGGGACACCCACAAGCACTCATAGGGAAGTGCAAAATCCTTGAGACAATTGAAACTGAAAGCTTGCCTATCCTATTTCACGTTCCTCCAAATAGTGCTAATTACGGGAAGGAAACCCTCCTAGGAAGACCCTTCAAAAGGGTGACCAAGTGTGAGGCCGACTATGTAGCATGGAGGATACACCTGACACTACCAAATGTGAGGATAGTCACAACCTTTAGCAAAGGTGACCTCATCGAACCTCAAGGGAAAGGCAAGAAAGGTGCTGATATAATAGTCAAGCCTACTAACGAGAGCAAGGACTTGTTTGAAGAGTTGATAAAAGCACAAGTCGAACGACGAGAACTAGTGAGTGAGGCCATGCCTGAAACAAGAAGGTTAAGAGACAATGCCAAGGACATGCTTTGGACTTACAAATATCATAGAAGACCCCAAAAGAAGCCCAAGCCTTATAGACGAAGGCATCGATGGAGGGTCAACACAACAGCATGATGGATATCCAAAGCGTTGCTACGTGCTCAAGGGTATTACGTAGGTAACTGATGGATTTGGGTGCCAAAACCCCCTGCTAAACCTCCTCTGTCAATTGAAGGCCAGATCGTATCAAGAGCAAAAAAGCGTAGGAGGAGATCTAAACGAAAACCCAAGTCTCGAGTCAAAAACAGTGGAGTGACTGAGCCCCTCACGATCGAAATCAAGAAACCAAATGGGACCACTCAAAGGGTAGATCCTCAGCCTAGCGTGCTTGACAAGAAAATATCAGATGTAGTCGTTGAGGATACACAAAAGCCACTAGTGCCCAAGGAGCCTTTGACTCCCCAAGAGGATACACAAAAGCCACTAGTGCCCAAGGAGCCTTTGATTCCCCAAGAGGATAATGAGCACCAGAGGCACAATGCTGCTCGTGAGAAGGCTGATTGCTCAACAAGGCAAATGGCACAATTGTCTAATAGCCTCAAGCAAATCATTCAGCCAATGCCAAGTCCACCTAAGAGTCCTAGATCTCCTACACCCTCTTTTCCCAAACAAATACAGGAAGCACAAAACAGCAGTCGTCAAGGGCGGCTACTCAATCCTAATCTCTATCTCCATCTAAGCTTCCAAATGTCCAAGAGGTGGGACATGACACCATCCGTAGCTCTCGGCCCAAGGATATGCCTGTGCAACCTAATGTGACTAGATCAACTCATGCTCGATCTACACAAGTGAATGCTTAAAGGGCAACAAAAGACACGACCACTTCCGATCGCCCAAGGGAGTTGACATTGCAATCCACCAAGAGTAACCGGCCCACTGGACTAGCCGCTACTACTTCCAATCATGGATCATAGCAGTCACAACCCTTGGCCGTGACAATGCCCCTTGCGGAATGTGTCTTTAGCAGTTCACCTGGGGAGGAGGTGCCGCAACCAATATCCTTGACAACTCCAGCACTTCCAAAGCACCTAAAGTCTAGGCTTAAGGAGAAACCTCTCAAAGATGTGGCCAAGGAGATGGTGCATCTGACCAATCAACCTAGCAAGGCTGTCTAGCAGGTCGCAGCTACGTCCCACGAGGACACACCAGAGAAGGGGAAAGCTGAGGCCCAACTAAGCACATCAATGGTTGACCTAGTTTAGGGTCCTAAGTCATTAATTTATGCACCTTCACTGACCAAGAAAAAGAGGAGAAAACAACGAAAACAACAGCAGTTCAGGTGGTTGTGGACCCCAAGAAGATTGAAACCGAGAGTGCCAAAGAGCTGAGGAATAAAGTATCGAGACCATCCACCAATGAACCCATTGATGTCTCTCCTAATAGCGGTGAAACCTCAGACACATCCGTGTGCTATGAAAAATCAAAGCAGCCATTACCATCAATGGTTTCTTTCAACACTCAATCCATCGACAATAGAACTCGCATTGACCAATCAAGAGTGGATACAACGCTATCACAACAGGGTGACAAATTTATACTAGTCACATCCAAGGAGAACCATGACGCAATAACAAAGCCTCAGGAGAAACATGGAAACCCCGAGAGCATAAGAAATCCTAGCGTTGACCAATCTTGCTCATATACGCATGAGCCCCCAACTATGCTAAAGCCTAGGCAAACTCCTAGAACCTTGCATGAGATAGCAATCGAGCAAGCCCTCATTGAACATAGAAGTGTCGCAGAATGCTTAAGTGAGTTGGATGCTAAGCTCAAGGTGTTCGCACATGTCTACATCCTTGCGGACATGGGCACATTTCCTAAGGAGCAGCTTGGAGAATACTTGCCATTTTCCCTATCCTGGGAAGAGCAAGAACATCTTAATGAGCACTATGACAGGCTCCTGCATGAACGCATGCGAGTCACCTCTGACGAGGAAGCCGACGAATTACGCTTAACTGTAACATTCAATGATGTGCTTTGCCAACCAAATCTCTTAGAGATAGAGCAGCTAAAGCGACAATTAGAGGGTCAAAATCAATTTGAAAAACGTTGGTTTGAAAGCCGCGTTGCAATGGCCGAACTAGGAGCCCAGATTATGACAGTCTCAGAGGAGTGATTGGCCAAATGGCGGTCTCAAAGAGACCCAACCTATGTGGCACCAACTTCCTTTCGAGTGTTGACTGCCATTTGGGATACAGACTTAGTTGGAACTAGCCAAGAGAACTCTCTAGCTGATAAGGTTCTCACCGAGGAGGAGCTACATGTTGCAAGTAGACTTGGACAAGGTACCATGATACTTGACGTTGCAAAATACCTGATGTTATTAAGAAGGCTACCACGAGTACTGGATGCATGTGCCACACTCCAGTAAAATCCCGAGTTCTACAATTGGTTTTTATCCTCGTGGAGTGACATGGATTCATAAATATGTATATAAATAAACAATGACTTTTGTGACCCTGTATAGATAAGTTCAACACACACAAGCAATGATAGTTAAGTGCAGGGAGAAGAGTTGGGTTTGACAGGCTGAGCTCCTCAAGTCCTCCTCTCACCACAAATTGAGAAGTCATGTGACCATTCCCGCCTACAGGAGGAGGGCATGCAACCCTCATTATCGCCATACGAAGCTCTGACCAACATCTCTGATGGTGTAGATGGGGCACCGTCCCTTTCTATACACCTTTCCTCTTTTTCAGTCTATCCTTCCAGGGATAAGCCCTGCTCCACTCCATGATAACCAGTCCACGCAACTTAGCATAAGCCAAGATCTAGTAATGGCTGGAGGCAAAACGAATATCATCATGGGGGCCATCCCTCTACAACAAACACTGCATGCCTCACCTCTCCTCTCCTTATCATATGCGCTTGATAACCCACTGTATAATCCCTTCCATGCGAATAGTTTTATCCTGTCTCAAGGCCTAATCCTTGGTTCGCATTTTGCAGGTCCCCCTATGGTAGCCGACATGGAGCACCCAGTGCAGCTGGCTTGCAAGGATGCTATCCGCCATCGAAGGAAGCATGCAGCACAAGCTCCTCCACCAGGACGCTACGTACCTACCCTTAAAAGGTACGCAAAGAAACGAGGCCCTAAACGACACCGCCCAGGACGTAGGCCGAAAACCCCCCAAGCCAAGAGGACAAGAGCTCAAGGGAGCACACAGGGTGTGGCAACACTAGTCGTGTGGGCCCCCAATAGACACTTGGGCACCAGGTGCTCGAAAGAGGAGAGGGCAGCTTGGGATAAGCAGGAATTTGACTCATTGTTTAAAAGTATTCTGGAAATAGTTGCGGCCAGGGACTACACCATCCGGGTCCCAGCCAACATCTTCCCTGCCCAACCTCACAGGAGCCCCGCGCCAGCAGAACCTCAGTCGCCCAACCACTTGGACTTACCCTGCCTTGTACAAATAGAGTAGCCCCATGTTGTATAAAAGGCTTATCAAATGCTACCTGGCCATGACTTTTTTCTTTAAAGGGTTAAGTGTTGACATGTTCCCCAATTGTACAAGCTTTTCATATTTGCGTTTAATATATTTCACGTCTTAAGCAAAAGAAAAAGCTAATCAAGCGCAGGTGATAAGTATCTAAGTCAACACCATGGAATTTAGATAAGCGATGTCTCCTTGCATTGCACTGGTTTATTATAGTTGTGGCATATGCCGTGCAAGTACTCCCATGAAGTGACAAGTGGATACAGGATGACGTAGGTCTTTGTGTAAAAGTGTTCAATGCCCAAGTCACCGCAAGACCACCGACCCCACAAAGAGCCGTGACAAAGCTACGCTGCCGGAAGCAAAAATCACCCTTGCCAACCACCCACATCGCATGGCCCAAAGCATAGTCATGGGCTACGCTCTCTTTCTGTGTCAAGCTCTACATTTGGCTCACAACAGTTGTTACCTCAATTGTACTAACATTGCGTGTTGCAAAGAGGTTTGCAAAATCTCAAGTGTATCTCCCCATCTCAACACTTGGTTGTTTAACAACGAGGCTAGGGCACAATCATCGCTGTAATACCCACTTCGTGAGCCTTCAGAGCTCAACATTTTCCAACCCATAGAAAGGCTGATAGCCTCAACATATTGCAATGGTTGGACTTAGGCAAGTCCAAAAAAAAAAAAAAAAGAGAAGAATAAGAAAGAAAGAAAAAAGAATAAGAAAAGAAAACGAAAAAGAAAACAGAAACGGAAAAAAGAAAAGAAAAGAAAAGAAAAGAACGAAAAGATACGAAGCACCCACGATCATAGCACAGCACATAGGGGTCCTCAAATTGGGTACGTCCAGTGACCTTGGTCGGCTGGCTCCATCCCTAGTCCCCTAGTTCTTTAGCATCACCCACAATTGTTCAGGGCACATCAAGGGCAGGACATATCTAGGGAGCTTGTCTCGCCTATGGTTAGACCTATCACCCTGACCCATTCACACGATTCCCTCTTGTACTCTGCCTTAATACCATTG
The DNA here is from genome assembly GCF_053477565.2 of Lygodium microphyllum. Taxonomy (NCBI): domain Eukaryota; kingdom Viridiplantae; phylum Streptophyta; class Polypodiopsida; order Schizaeales; family Lygodiaceae; genus Lygodium; species Lygodium microphyllum. The sequence goes on along the minus strand of NC_141158.1, from coordinate 15,859,680 downwards.
CAATCAATTGTGGTAAGCACTGCATGATTGGCCATGAAAAATACACTGTCCTCATCAAGCAAGTCCAATAGCTCCCAGCTACCGAAAGTGCGGTGTCCTTGTGTTCAATTATGCTACGTCGTGCAGTCACAATGCAAAGGATGTCTCATACACCTTCACGTGTACTTCTTCTCAACATGGACAACTTTGCTTCATCCACACATTGTTACGAGAAACCATCCCATGGTCTTCTAACTACGTAATAGCTAAGTACGCATGAGCACTCACATAATATCTGCACCAAAATATATACACAGTTTGGGTCCTTAAGTGCAGGACAATACTCTCAGCTTGCTTAGAGTTCGACCTGTCTCCCAAACTAATTTAACTATGTCTTGTGCACGATAGAGAAGACTAGCACTACCCCTAGGGAGAGACCACCTATGAGAGGTTTTCAATTGCAGGTATTGAAGACTCCAACGAAAGTGTCGTTCGCTCTTCATCGACACCCAACTCTGAACTCTTATCCTTTATCATCCTCCAAGCCCGCCAAGAATCCTCATGTGCAGAATCCCCAACAAACCAACACTTGTGCTGGCCATCAGTGCAATCCCCAACAAACAAGCCCTACCACCAACTCCAACAACCCTACCACCAACCACCTAGGCCACCAGCGTGGCCCCAATGACCTTTCTCCACACCACCACCAACACTTCTCCATGGCAACCATCGATGTCCCTTTCACCCACGTCTTCAGTGCATGCCAAAGCCTGCTACCTACAACAGTGAGTGCCATGGGACTGGCACTCGTCTAGGCGCGGGGTAATATTAACCGTCAGACGAATAAGGTGGAAATTTTGGAAAAGCTAAAGGAGAAGACAAAGGCCAAGGCAAAGTGAAGCGGAAGACAAAGGAGCGCCAAGAAAAATCTAGAAACACGAGAAGCGCAAAAAAGTCCTAATTAAGGGAAAAGGCGCACAAGAAAAAGCGCAAGTCAATACTTTTGTAAAAGAGCGCAAGCGCATCGTGATTTAATTTAAGGAGCGTCGGGCTCTGACCCGTGTAATTTGTAAATCTAGACGGGTGGTGGAAAGGAAGCTAGGAAGATAGAAGGACAATGGGAAAAAGGGCCTAGGCCATGGCTGGCCATGTAAAAAAGGGGATAAGGGGATGACCACCCAAAAGGGATTTAGGGTTTTGTATATAAAGTTGAAAAGTGAATGAGAAGCTGATTCTTGTATGTGGCCAAAAGTGGGTCTCCTCCTCTTCTTCTTCTTTTTCTTCTTGCTTGCTTGAGCTTGTGCTTAAGAGAGGGAGTGTGAGGGTGAGGGACCGAGGAGGAGAAGCTCTCCATCTTCTCCTCTCTTCTTCTCTTCTCTTCTCTTCTCTTGTCTTGCTCGTGGCGATGGAGCTTGGAGCGTGGAGCTTGAGGATGGAGCTTGCTTGAAGCTTGCACTTGGATTGTGGAGCTACTGGAGTGCGCGGGAGAGGAAGCAACTCGATCGGCATGGAGGTAAGCTCACTACACCCGTAGATATGGATGGCGTGTCGGCTATGTAAGAGGTAGCCATTAGTGCTCGGCTTAGAACGCTTGAAACAATAAGCGGTATGTGGGTCTTGGCGGTTGAGTGAAATCTCCCACAGCCTTCAATCAACAATATTAGAAAAAACGTTTTTCACTCTCCTGTGCTACTTCTCATCTATTTTTAGGCACTCTACTATCCCTAAACTACTCCAAAAGACACCCTTTTGGCTCTTTATTGATCACGATTCCATATGAGATCTTTCTTCACGAGAGAGAGAGAGAGAGAGAGAGAGAGAGAGAGAGAGAGAGAGAGAGTGTGTGTGTGTGTGTGTAACAACCAAAAATCGGTCATGTAGCGTGAAGATGGGGTGCCCTTTTGGCTGTTTATTGATCACGATTCCATATGAGATCTTTCTTCACTAGAGAGAGAGAGAGAGAGAAGCTTGTTGAAAACTGAGATTTATAGCAATAAATTAAGAGATTGGACCCATCTTCGCCATCCATCATCTTTAAAAGATTGACTCTAATCAATTACACTAACTCTAAACTAATCCATGAATTTGAAAACAATGCTAAAACACCTCTATATAAATTAGGGGAGACCCATGTCTAAACAAACATTCTTAGTAGAGAGCTTATCTATTATTATACTCGATCAACAACCCTTTCTCCATAACCTCAATCTAGCCCTAAAATCACATCCCTAGCTCAAAACTACCACCCGAAAAAGCTAATTTCACCCTCATGCTATCTCAAGCTAGAGAGAAGCAATTATTCTCAAAATTGGGTTGATTATAGCTTCGATCTCTTTCATTATACAAAGCTAGCAAGTGTTGTAATTTCTTCTTCACACTCCAAAAACAGCCCCAAATTTGCTAGCTCTATCGAACACTATTTGAAAATTTTACCACTATCTACAAACTAATCACTAAAATTCTAAACTATTTTAGAGGTAAGATTATGGTTTTAATGGATATTTAGAGTGATCAAAATCAATAATTTTATTTTAGAAATTTATGGGATAGCCTCTATATGCAGTAGCCCATACAGTGCCAACTAATCTAATGAAGAAAGCAGATGCGAGATCATCATCTCAAAGCTAGGGATATCATTATTCTAGAGTAAGTTGGATTGTATGACTTGTGGGGTAGGACCCACCAAGCTTTTGATGTTCTACTCTGGTTATATACAAGCACTCAATTGTAAAGCGATATAATGATTACAAAGACAAGGTACAATAGCTATTACAAGGTAGTTTTATTACAAGTATAAGCATTATTACACCTCATGAAGATCTTTTTAGGATTCCTAATCATCTTCAAAGGTTACGATGGGCTCAAGTACTTCATTACTATGCAATTCTAAAAGAAGGTCTAATGCGAAACTTGTGTAACTTTGATTTGTTGCCAGTTCCTCCTCTTCTTGATTTTATTTGGGGAAATCATCTTGGATATGTCTTAGGTCATTGCAATAGAAGCATTTGCAATTGGGGAATCTCTTTTGGATGTGCCCTATCTCACCACACTTGTGACACCTCTTTTCTTAGTCTTTTAAGTCATCAGAGTATTTGTTGGCACTCTCCAAGACGTAGCTATCTTCAAGAAGTGGATCTCCATTAGGCTTAATCAAAGCTTTGGCTTGTATGAGAGCATCTTGTAAGTCCATTGTCTTGAGGGACTCTAGATGAGTATCCAACAATTGATTCAATCCATGGCTCCTAAGTGGTAGCTAGTTCAAATATACCTTGATCCCTACACCATTGTTTCCACCACAGTTGAGCTTCGCTTAGCATCTTAAGCTTGGAAATCATGGCTTAGTTTATAGGATTAGTTACCTTCCCATCAAACTCGATCTATTTGACTTGGTTGAGGAGAAACTTCTTCTCTTGGACTTCATGAGGGTTTGGGATAGATGCAATGCCCTAGTTTTGGACACCATAGAGTTAACTTTCTGTGCAACTTATTTAAGTCATCATTCATGTTTTCAATACAATCTTGATAAAAGACACCTAGAATTTATATCAAGAAACTTGGATCCTTGCACAATTTGTTACACAATTCGGAAAGGAATTTGAGACATCTTTATTATTCATCATATGCCATTTTTGAAATGGAAATAGATCATATAGAGATTATTTTGATCAACTAGGAAATTTTTTTGTAATAGTTCTAACTATGGAATTCGAATAGATCAATAATTTTATAGATTGGAGGCTCGAAAAATATATTTAAGATTCCATACTTAAGGGAAAATATTTGGAAAGCTATGTTTACAATAATTATTGCAGCATGAGCACCCTAAAATGACACCATGCTTGATTGGGATAATGTGGAGCACTTGGTCATAGAGATAGTAGTCCTAATGAATCTGCTCTCCGCCTATGTTGAGAATACGATTTAGGAAAGATTCTTTAAAGATGAATAACTTGACCACTTGATCCTTATCAGATTAGTTAGATGTCTACTATTGGCATTTATGAAGTAGTAGGCTTCGCTTCACATCCATCACTGCTCCCAATACAAGGGGAAGGATTATACATATGCTCCAAGAGTCTCATGAAGCAATCCTATCAATCAAAATTAGGAGAATGCAGAGAGGAAGTAAACATTGCTTAGAATACCAAGAATCTCTGCCAATCTTTGTCACTTTGAAAAGAGATCCCATTTTTCATTAGATGACAAATCATTTTTGCACTTAATTTTTACTTAAACAAGGTTACAAATAAACCTTCATAGTTATTAATTCTATTTCACTTTGATATCATGTGTAATGTACCCAACTTGAGAAGTCCTTAGTGACATGATTTTAGTGGCCCATCAAGTTTTTTTTCTAAGCGACACCACCCCATACTCCTTAGAATAACATGAGGTTTGTCACCTAGATTCTCATGAGTCCACTTCACATGGAAGGTTCTAACCATAACCCACAAGGATCAACATGAATCTGGGTTGTTAGGGTAGTCTAAGATCACATATTGGTTCATCTAGTGTAGGTCTTTGAGCATCTACTTAGCACAATCCACTCAAAACGAAGTGGATCCATATCACACTTGGTTCAAAGAGAGTAAGAAAGAAGGGGGAGTGTAACATATCAACCCGTCTATCCATAAGGCATAGTCTCACTCTAGTCCCATAAAAGATATAAAGTTAGGGTTCTACTAAATTTTCTAACTGGTTAATATCTGATTTCCTAATTAGTGTGGCTTTAAAGAAAAGATCTTAGCTAACCAAGGCCACTCGGTGAGCTTGTTTCATCCTTTCACTTTCCTCGATGGCGTGTTTTAATTATTTAATTAACCAAACACATTTATGTTTAACATATAAAGATATCTTTCTCAATTAGCCTATTTGCATGAGTTCCATCACATAATTTATGCACAAATACACATACAAAGTCAAACATACTCTAGAACATAGTAATAATAATATATTTATCTGCACCTTCTCCAAGGTGCAATGTCAATCTAGCATTTATCCCTTACACCAAAACACTTGCATCTCTCCCTCACACCAAAACCCATTTCTAAAGCACCTAAATAACCATGTCCAAATCCCATGGACACAATCAATAATCCACCATTTATCAAGGATAGATTCTTTTAACATGGGTAGACATTAGGCCCAACATGAGGTTTTTCAATCTCCACTCTAGGCCCAACATGGGGTGTCTAGAACCTCCCTAAATTGCAAGCTACAATATGAGTGAATCAATGTTACGTGGTGGCCTTCACACTACTCGACCTATGGCCAATGTATTGAGTAGTACCCTTTTAATTTCCTTGCCTTTACCAACATCCATTTCCATAGTGCAATCATGGAGGTGATCCACCTATTCCTTAAACTCTCATTTGATAAGCCTCAAAATGAGTAAACTCTCTCTCTTAGGGGTTTCTCAAATTCTATTCAAAAGCAAGGCAAACAACCTACCTTTAAACTAACAAAAGCAATATTTTTTCTTAGCAAGAATAACATCTCTTCAAGATGAAAATGCAATTCAAAAAATGCCCTTGGGTATCCCACAAGGGTCAATAAACAAGACAATATAATCCTCCAAAGAGTGCTATGACTTGGGAATTAATATATAAATAGCAATCCCAATTATGCTTAGATTGCAAGTCAAGACAATGCATTTCATGCCTCTTCATATCACATAAATATTTTCCTTTAGAAAGATGCAACTCTTGCCCATATGTAGTCTCTCCCTTATGGTATGACAATGCAGCTACCTTTACATCTAATATGACATAAGGATCACTAGGTCCCTTATGGACTCATCCTTTGGAACTGACAATCTAGGGGTGCATTATGAGGGCACTTGCGATTTGAGGAATACTCATTGGTCATCAACTCTCTTTAGTTGTCAAAAAGGTCAAAAAAACAAATCTAACTCCTAGCAAGTACATGTTTAAACATAGTAACTTTGTCAAGGTGCAATTTACTTTTCATGGGAGCCACATCTCTTATTTATAATAGGGGCATACTAGTAGGTCAACTTCATTACAAACCTTGTATGAATGATACTTGGATAACAACGATTAATCATATGAGTTTCACTTATTACCCTTACAAGAAGATTCCCCTACTTTAGGAATATTCCTTCTCTATCTATCAAGGTATATGCCTTATTTTATATATCAACAATCTTTTCAATACGAGACATTTGGATATACTTGAAGAAACCTAGAAAACTTGTGATGCGATTGGGATGGACATCATGGTTGCAATAGTATGCTTTGTATCTGAGTTGCTCCTCTTCGGTGCCATAGTGGTTTCCTCTCTTGATACTTCGACTCCTTATAGACTCCTTTCCATAAATCCTTTTTGAACAATCTTGGTTATATGGCCTGTCGCGTCAAGATTTTATGGCTAGTCAACATACATACATACATACATACATACATATATATAAAGTGAACATAAGTTAAACTCAATGAGCTCTTAACAAGTCTAAAGTCGGCCACTTAACTCAATGTAACTAAGAATAATTTTTTAAAGACCACATTGTAACCATGGCATTATCATAACATATGCCCTAACAGACAATGCTAATATTAGACTAGTAAACAAAGCTCAATAGAGGCATTTAGTAAATAGGATGCTAGATACACACAAGATGTGTATCTTTCGAAATGGTCTAGCAAAAATCATTTGATGTAATGCATGGACACTTCATCTCTTACATCAACATGAGATTGGAGTTTCATTATACAAAACTTGGGCTCAGGTTGCAGGCTCAACAATTGAGTTTATTGGTTGTATTTAGATGCAAGTGAGAGTGGAAAGGTGCTAAGGAGCACCATTATTCATCAAGTTTGTCCCCTTAATGCATTGTTGTATGCTATTGCTATGTATTGGGTATTATATTATGTAAAGAAGCTTAAATTTGGTAGCTGTTTATTATGCAATTACTAGGCATCATGGGTAAAAAGTTCATGAACATGCCTTTGTTCTTATGTTGACAAACTACCTTTTGACTATTAGTTTACTTATAGGACCCGTGATGTTTGTTTGGATCAAAACAAGATTACGAAGCTCATGAACTTTAAGCCAAATTTTTATAATTGGATGGTCAAACTTTACAAATGAATGAGGTTTTTAAACATTTGAGGTATCCAAGAGGGAAAAAGGAACTGTAAAGTTGTTTTTTTGGCATATCAATAGGAAGCCAGTGTTTGATTTGATCAATATTTTTCCTTAGCACGTGAATTCAAAATGCAAACGTGAAACTTTAAAAATATTTTTTACTAGGTTGGTTGTCCCTTGATGCTATTTCCAATCTCCCTCCTTTTGTGGTGCTCTCATCCTTTTGGTGGCATCAATCCCCTTGTAAACACATGCACCATGTGCATTGTATCATGCGTGTATGCATGCTCTTGGTTTTATTAGAAAGTACACACATGCACCATGTGTGCACTACATGTGCACTTTTTAATAAAAAGTTGACATTTGTTTTATTAGAAAGTACACATGTGCACTTGTATCATGCATGTATGCATGCTCTTGCAAATTTTGAGCCTTGCCTTTTCTTACAAGGTCAACATCTTGTTATCATCGGTTTTGTCCATGGTGAGAAAAACGACTATCCTCATCTTTGGGTGTTCCAAAGGTCTCCCACCATGTTCTTGGTGATGCTCGTTGCCTTGGAGACATGACTTGTTGTAAACCAACAATAATCAGAACATGGGCAAAATTCAAATATGTGGTATGTGATGAGCAAATGCTAAGGAGAATTATGGCAAAAAGCAAACAAGCTAGGGCCATTGCAATGCATTTGAAGGCTTCTAAGATGGCACATGACATCTTTGAACCTGAAGGTGCAAGGGCGAGTGTATTCTGATGCATGCTGACCAAATTATTCCAGTAATGTCGGTACTTCTACTACTACATCCTCTAGTGCATACCACATCATGGTCTCAGCTCAAGATGTGATAGATAGCAATTATAGGTTTTAGATTCCCCTAAAATGAGAGAGAAAGCACAGATTCTATCTTGATTGCATCTCTTATGTGGCCATGCAATAGAGCTTCCTATGCCTCTAACACCATAACCAACCCAAGCTCAATGTTAGTCCTCAATCTTACAATAATGCTTCAAATATAGAAAACTCGTTCCATTTCACCAATACTAGAGCACATTACCTATCCAAGGAGAACATATTTCCTACATTATATATCCAATAAGCAAATCTTTACCCCTAATCATTGTAGTCATGCTAAAAGCTCCCCCAAAAAGATTGGATTAGTTTTACTTATAGTTTCACTTATTCATACCTAACCTCACCAGCCACCAATCATCGTATATTGTTCAAGCATTAGAAGGTTGTTCTATGTAGACGTGTTTAAAGACACTCTTAAAGTCTTAGAAAAGGTAATCCTAAAGAAGGAAAAGAGCCTACCAACAAACGGTATCTTTTAAGGCATAGAAGAGAATCCACTTGGCATGTCTCCATTAGATTCTAGGAAAAATAGGTGGTGTTTCTGAGGAATGTAGAGCATGTACTTTAACATAAATACTACATAAAATGATTGATCTTAAGACCTTTTCAATATGCTTCTACAACATTTTTGACCTACATCCTAAGGTTTTTGTAGTAATTCAGTCTAGAGTTTTTGTTTTTCTTTGGTGCCAAAATAAGAAATTCATTTTGAAAAAGAAATAAATTTAGACATTATGATTGTTCCAACTTCTTCCAAACATATGCCAATAATGGGGTGGTTTAAGGAACTTCTTACAACTTTTGAACCTATGAATATCAATAATGATGTAGTCTAAGGTTCCAATAAATTTGATGGTAAGTAGGACCCTTCATCTCTACCCTTAGCTCCCCCAATCTATTTAGCATATAGCAATTTTCAAAGAATGTTTTTTATCTACGTGCTTTGAGATCTACATTGATAGTAGTCATGGTGCAATCAAAGGGTATTCAAGATTTGCACCTAGGATTATATTGTATAATAGTTGCATCTCAATCAATATTGGAGTGGAAGCCTAGTCATAGCTACAATGAATTAATGTTTTCTATATGTTTCTTGTAAGAATCAAAACTTGACGTGCTAACTCTTATAACTTTATCATCTTTAGTTAGATATTTGAACACAATAAATCAAAAGACCTCTTAGTACATCAACCTTCATTAAAGCAAGCCCTTATGATCACATCTCCTTATTTGTAGAAAGAATATTCAATCGCCATTTGGAGTCGAGAATATGGTGTTCATACAAAGTGTGTTTAGTATCATTCCTCAAGCTTGATATCATGAATTTACAAGGTCCAATATTAAAGGGATATGTTGCATTATGTGCATCATACCCTTGAGAATGTTAAGAAATGTAAAGAGAGCACACATCGCTAGAGAAATAATCCAAGATTTGGTCAATAGCATGTTAAAGAATGTCCAACCAATAGAACTATGTCATTGACACTATATACAAATTTGCAAGTTGACATATAAAATAAGCTCAACATGCCCCTTGACATTTTATAAAGAAAATATGGCATTTTATTAATTGGGCAAGATGAAAAAGGTCGCTTCTACATTGGCAAAGTGTAAAATACAAACTATACTCAAGACCAATGCAATTTATGGCCCTAATTGCAACTTTTTCTAGTTCAATGGAGGATCGATTAACCACCACAAAAGATACATACGACAAAGAAATGATCATAACTCATAGACAATGGAGTGTAGTAGGCTTTACCTTTTCCTTTTTGTATCCCAAGCATGTACCAAAGTAAGTGCATTACAATTTGGATTCCATTTGACCATCATGTTGTGCAGGGCATTAAATTCAAAACGAGTACAAATTGCAATACATGAACATATGCATATCAAACTGAGCACTCTCTAGATGTCATGTGAACACATGCATGGGATGTGCAAACGCACTCTCACAAGCATGTGAGCCAAAAAGATATATGAGACCAATAGGTAAACAGAATTAGTAAATGATATATGCTGGCATGGAATAATAAATGATATATGTTGACATGGAAACACGAGAGAACAAGAGAGATTGCAATTGTTTTCTTGTGTGTTAGTACTTGCAATATCACACACAGATTAACTGATCAATCAACCAGAAATCCAGTCATGTATTCAGTTGTTTAACAAAAAGCATTAACGGTCTAATAATAAATCAGGTTCTTCGTATAGAAACTTGCTAACAGCAGGTACAGAAGGGCGTTTTCACCTCTGAGCTTTGGCCAGCCTTTTACTCATGCCATACATTACAAACACAGAACCAAAGCACCATTGCAAATGATATGCTTTTGAACATCATCTATAAAGCAACCAGATCTTTGATCAGGTTATACAATACCAGATTATAAAATCAGATTAGAGAGACCTTTCTGGAGTTACAAGCCATGCAAATCATTACTTGGAAGTATGCTGTGTATGTGCACCTCACTGACCACTTCCAGAACATAGCTTCAATCAATGCTCATGTTGGCATCACATGAAATCATCTTCCAGTTCCTGGAGACTTTTCCCTTTAGATGAGATTTCTTTGTTTGAGGTCATTTTTTCAGCCACCATGAAACCTTTATAGCTCCTGATTTCTGCTTGCCTTTCCTTCTCCATGCGTTCAAGTTCTTCTTTCCGTTTCTGTTAAAACAGATCAAGAACAGAAAAACTTCCCACCAGTTAGCACATGGTAAAACTCAAAAAATCAAGTTTCGAAATGCAGATGCATCATACAGAAACTAAAATACCTTATCTCTAAGATGTGCTTTCCTCTCAGCTCTTTCTGCAGCATCATATGCTTCTCTCTCAGCTGCAAATTATGTTAAGAGGATGTTTGTTAATTTCACAATTGAATCTCGATTCATACAGCATATTTTATATATGAGGACTGCAATGAGATACCTTTCAAGTTTGGAACTTTTTCAACCTTTGTTTTGTTCAGCCTATTCACTACCTCATTCATGCGCTTCTCAACCCGCACAGTGCGCACCTAATGTCATAATTGGTTGAAAACTGAAGAAAAAATCATCATGCTTTGTTCACTGCTTTCTATGATTTATATCCAAAGTTCTTCAAAGCCCTAAAAATAAACCCAGACTGCTGAGCTAGTACACCAGCATACACACAACATTTGCTTACCATCCAATCTAACATCTCAGAACATATGCAAAGTGCACACACACAGTTATGAAGTATATAAAGGTCATTTCTAACGTGCATGAGATAGTGCTACTGTGTCCCAACTGCTGACACAGAACAGCAAGTTGGGGGCCATTTCTCGCCTGCAAATAACAGAGGCAACAGACCACAAATCCAAAGGAAAGTATGAGGGGCCATAGACATCCCATTGAGATTGCCCTGCCACATACTACCTTGCTATGTGAGATAGAGATTTCTGAATACAATACAGGAATCTTATTTGGCTGTTCAGTAAATTTCATAATTGACATTCTCGCAAGTCTTTGCTTTGTCTATATTTTGAGTTCTATGGACCATATAAATCACCCCCAATCATGCTTTGTTTGCAGATCTAAATTAACAACATACTCTCTTCTTCCATTGACCATTGCAGCAGTCTACAGAGCTTTGTGATATTGGTTATCCTGACCTCGCCACATTTTTATTCAAGGGGGAGAAAAATCTACTGACAAACTTTCCTACATAGAAAAACAAAATAAGCCCTATATAGGACTACAAGATGCATTAGAGATATAAGAAGTCTGATATGAATGAGAGCTGCCCTCTCCCCCATGTGCTCAAAGTCACCTTGCAGTCTTCCCTTGCTCCCACATAGTGAATGAATAATCTCCCTTGGAAATCCTCATATCCGTGTTGGGCCTCTGTCCACCATCACAAGCTACTGTCCCCTAGGTCACTATGATAATGTCAATTGTATGACAAACCACCTAGAGGGCTTCCTCCGAACCTCCTAGACCCCAAAACAGTCCCATATGCTTGTTGTTGGGATGTAAAGGTCCTTTATTCACCTCCGTGTATTTTACACGTGTATTGTTATGTTGTACATGTGAATACACCCTTATGGGCCCTAAGTATAAATACATTTTATTCTTTGTGTACCAACACATTGTTGGTACACCCAAATCTGTTCGTCACTCTTACTCTCACTCTCACTCACCTGTTCACTTCCTGTGCTGCAAATCTTCACGCTTCCACTACCCGCGCGCTCCAACAACTGGTATCAGAGCTGAGGTTAAGGTGCTCGCGCTCCTCGAAGTCCGTGTGAGACAACACCAACTCTTCGCTCGCGAGAAATTAGTAAGTCGTCACTCATATAGGTCAGGTCGTCACTGTTTCCAGGCACGTGTATGTGCTGGACAGTCACGCGACAGTGTTGCAGGTCACGTTTTGTGCAAGCGACGGCCTAATAGACAGGGACAGGTCGTTTTTGACCTGGCAAGCAGGACATGTCGTTTTTTGATTAAGCGACAGTCAAACAGGTCACGAGCAGCCAGGATAGGTCGTTTTTTGATCAGGCGCAGGCGGACAGGCTACGTGGCATCAGGCACAGGTCAACGACTACAGGCGACAGCTCACGCAGGCTGCGTGGCATCTGACGGGCAACGCGATAGTCAACGGTTGGTGACGGGGTGATTCGACACATTATTTCTTCCAGAAATTTTTTAAATTTCTCTAAGGTTTATTGCAAGCAACCCTTTTGCCACTGACGGGAGTTCGCGCGCGCAAGCACAGTTCTCAGATTTGGTCAAATTTGAACCTAGAAATTTGGGGCTTTTCCCAGATTTGATGCTGTTTATGCTTGACAGTGACATCTGTGTCAGAAATTGCAGACATTGTGCGCATTGACCTCAATTAATTTGGGGATTTTTCAAAATTTGTTGGAATTTTGCTCCAACCGAGTAAAATTTCTTGGCATTGGACCAAGGAAAATTGGGGCTTTTCATGTATTGATGCAATTTTGCTCAGCTGAGTCAGTTTGGGTGACATTTGCACACATTTGGACCTGGAAATTTGGGATTTTGTGCAGAATTTGATAAATTTCTGCATTTATTTGCCTGCGCAGTGGCTGGTTTATGTCAAAACAGCAGAGGATTATTGCTGGTTATGCAAGAACAGCAATGTATTTGCTGATTTAGCTTGTGCTCTTGCAGTTCAGTGTTTTTTACACTTGTACTTGTGAAAAATGGCTGCAACTTCTTCCAGTTCTGACATTAAAAGTTTGATGGAAATCAAGCAATTTGATGGTCAGGGCTTTGATCTTTGGAAAGATCGTATGCAAGGCATACTGTTCTTAAAGGATTGTGAGGATGCCTTGCAAATGGATAAACCTGCACAAATGTCTGAGGCGGATTGGGCCAAAGTCAATAAAAGGGTTGTGGCTTATATAAAGATGGGTGTCACTGATGACATTTTGACAGACATTAAGGGTTTAGACACTGGTCATGCAATATGGAAGAAGTTGAAGACTACCTATGAGATCACCACACCTGTTAATCAGGTGCATTTAATGCGCAAGTTGGTGAATATGCGGCTGGATGAGTCCAAGCCTGCAGCTGAGCACTTGAGTGCATTTACTGGCATTTTAAATCAGCTCAAGGATGCAAGTTTGGATTTTGATGATAAGTTGAGGGCGATCTTTTTTATCATGACATTGCCTGACTCTTGGGAGACTTTGGTTGTTTCTCTCAGCAATAACCCCAATCTCAGATATGATGGTGTGAGGGGTTCCATCTTGAATGAAGAAATTAGACGTAAGTCTAGTGGAAAAGGCAGCAACTCAGCTTATAATGTTAGAGGCAGGACTGAAAAGAAAAATGCAAATGCTGGACAGAGAAGCAGGAGCAAGAGCAAAGGAAAAGAAAAGAGTGATGTTACATGCTATCAGTGTGGTCGGAAGGGCCACAAGAAGCCTGATTGCAAGTATTACAAGAAGGAACAAGAGAGAAAGAAGAATGCAGGAGACAAAAAGAAGAAAGAGGAAAAGACAGATGCATCTGAGGCAGGTAAAGGCAAGGAAAATGCCAATGTGGCCTCCAGTGTTGTCATAGAGGAGCTCTTAGATGCAGAGGCTGATGTATTATGTGTAGTGGATTATGATGCCCTTGTATGTCACATGCAGGATATGCAGATCACCAAGGCTGATGTGATTGATGTACTTTTGTCAGTTGATGATTGTGTCACTCAGACTTGGATTGTAGACTCTGGTGCCTCTTTCCATGTGACTCCATGCTTGGAGTGTTTTGCTACTTTTGATGCAGGCTGTTATGGCAAGGTTTACCTTGGAAATAATCATGCTTGCAGCATTGATGGGATTGGCACCATACACTTGTCTTTGGATAATGGGTAAAAACTTGTGTTGAAAGATGTCAGATATGTGCCTGGCATCAAGAAGAGTTTACTATCTGTTGGATAGCTTGACTTGCATGGTTACACCACACTATTTGGTGGTGGTTTATGGAAATTAAAAAGGGGTTCCATGCTGATTGCTAAAGGAACCAAGAAGGGCACTTTGTATTGTCTGCACTGTAAAGCTTTGAATGGCACGTTTCTTGCAATTGCTGAAATTGGTTGTCATTTGGAGTTATGGCATAAGAGATTAGGCCATATGAGCCAGAAAGGACCTGATGATCTTACCTCTTTGAAGAGGGTTGATAGAAAAGGCTCTAAACTTGATTTTTGTAATGAATGTCAGTTTGGAAAGCAAATGAAATATTCCTTTTACTCTGGTGTCTCCTGTAAGTCAAATGTATTGGACTTGGTGCATTCTGATGTATGTAGCATGCCTTTGAAATCATTGGGTGGTGCTGCATACTTTGCCTCTTTTATTGATGATTGTTCCAGGAAGATTTCGGTTTATTTGTTGAAAAAGAAAAGTGAAGTGTTTGCTGTTTTTAAAACATTTCATGCATTCGTGACCACTCAGGCAGGCAGAAAGTTGAAATGCTTGAGAACTGATAATGGGGGTGAGTTCACGTCTAATGAATTTAAGTCCTTTTGTGACTTGCATGGGATCAAGAGGGAGCTTACAGCCCCTTACAGCCCTTCTTCAAATGGTGTGGCTGAAAGATACAATAGGACTCTATGTGAGAGAGTGCGGTGCATGCTGTCCACTGCTAATCTCCCTCATGAATTTTGGAGAGAGGCACTTAAAACCGCGGTTCACATTTGCAACCGCTCTCCAAAGAGGTCCCTAAATAATGGCATTCCTGAGGAGGTTTGGTCTGGCAAACCGGCCTCATATGACCATTTACAAATATTTGGCTGTGATGCTTTTGTGCATGTTAGAAATGAACTGAGGAATAAACTTGACCCGAAATCCACCAAAGGCATTTTCATGGGCTATGGTGGTGAGGGTGAATTTGGCTATAGAGTGTGGCTACCTCAGTCCAAGAAAATTGTTCGCAGCCGTAATGTTGTGTTTAATGAGGCAAAGTTGCTGAAAGGTACTTTAGCCTCTGATGAAGACATGAAAAAGGTCAAATTTCAGAATTTGCAACCACCTATTACTTCAAATGATGAGCCTCATGGTGCTGTACCACAGGCTGAAACTGATGATCAGCCGGTTATCTTTGAGCCAGATGATGATGGACAACAAATAGAAGCACAGGGAGGTCATGGACAGCAAGATAGACTTGCTGATTATGAAAATGCAGGTGCTGGAAATGAAAATGAAGGTGCTGTACAGCATGAACAGCATGCTGAAAATGGCTTACAGCAGCCAATAAATGCTGAAAATAACATGCCTCCATATGTAGATCCGATTCCTGAGAATGTAGATCATTGGGTATGCAGGTCTACACGCCTAAGAAGGCAGCCACATAGGTATGACCCCTCTTTGCATTATGTGATGCTTAATGATGAGGGTGAGCCTCTGACATATAAAGAGGCTAAGTCATGCAAATTCAGCAATAAGTGGGAGCTAGCTATGCAGGAAGAGATTAAATCTTTGTATGCTAATGATACTTGGGATCTTGTGTCGTTGCCCAAAGGAAGAAAGTCTCTTCCAAACAAATGGGTTTACAAAGTAAAGACAGTTGATGGGAAACCCAAGTACAAGGCAAGATTGATTGCCAAAGGGTATGCACAAAGGAAGGGATTGACTTCCAGGAGGTCTTCTCACCTGTCGTGAAGATGACCACACTACGTATGCTTTTTGCTCTCACTGCTGTATTGGATTTAGAGCTGTACCAAATGGATGTGAAAACAGCTTTTTTGCACGGTGACATTGATGAGGAGATCTACATGAAACAGCCCGAGGGTTTTGTAGTTCCTGGAAAAGAGCAGTTGGTGTGTAAACTAAAACGCAGCTTATATGGGCTGAAACAAGCACCACGGCAGTGGTACAAAAAGTTTGACACTTTTATGCTCTCTCATGGGTTTACGCGCAGCCATGCAGATCATTGTTTGTATATGAAAAAGGATACAGATGGCAGCCCTATCATACTTGTTTTGTATGTGGATGATATGTTGTTAGCTGGGAAGAGAAAGACTAGCTTGGATGCTCTCAAAGATCAGCTGAAATCAGCTTTTTCCATGAAAGATTTGGGGAATGCAGAGCATATATTGGGCATGAGGATTCGTAAGGATAGAACGCAGAAATTGCTGTTCTTATCTCAAGAAAAGTACATTGAAAAGGTACTGGAAAGATTTAACATGGCTGAAGCTAAGCCTCTCGGAGTACCCTTACCTCCATACCTTAAGCTTAGTAAAGCCAACAGCCCAAAAGATGACATGGAAGCCAATGCTATGAAGGGAGTTCCTTATGCATCAGCTTGTGGCCCTCTTATGTATGCTATGGTTGCTACTCGTCCAGACATTGCTCATGCAGTGGGAGTTGTTAGCAGGTTTATATCAAATCCTAGCAAACCACATTGGGAGGCTGTCAAGAGTATTCTTAGATATCTGAAGGGTACACAAAGGAAGTGTATTTGCTATGGGCAGGGTGCACTTAATTTGCAGGGTTATTGTGATGCAGACATGGCAGGTGACTTAGACACTCGCAGGTCCACTAGCGGGTATGTCTTTACAGTTGCTGGAGGGGCCGTCTCTTGGTGCTCCAGGTTGCAGAACATCGTCGCACTGAGTACTACTGAAGCTGAATACATATCAGCTACTGAAGCTTCTAAGGAAGCTATATGGTTGAGCAGACTCGCAGAGGATCTCGGCATGTCTATGAGTACTCCAGTGTTGGGATGTGATAGCCAGGGTGCTGTGTATCTGGCTAAAAATGCCATGTATCATTCACGCACAAAGCATATTGATGTGCGATATCACTTTATTAGACAAATTCTGGAGGATGGTCTAATCACATTGACCAAGATCAAAACACAAGACAACCCTGCAGATGTTCTCACTAAAAGTCTAGGCAAGGCTCAGCATGAGCATTGCATACAACTAGTGGGAGTTGGTTAAAGGTTCACTCCGGACCTTTAAGTGGGAGGTTGTTGGGATGTAAAGGTCCTTTATTCACCTCCGTGTATTTTACACGTGTATTGTTATGTTGTACATGTGAATACACCCTAACGGGCCCTAAGTATAAATACATTTTATTCTTTGTGTACCAACACATTGTTGATACACCCAAATCTGTTCATCACTCTTACTCTCACTCTCACTCACCTGTTCACTTCCTCTGCTGCAAATCTTCACGCTTCCGCTACCCACGCGCTCCAACACTTGTCTTTAAGTCTCCTTTATGTTAGATGGCTCTCCATTTCAGATATGAATGCCCCACCCCAATGAGCTGCCATCAATTATCCACAGTGCTCAAAGTTGTAAGGCCATCAATTGTCCACCGTGGATGAGCTCAAAGTTGTAAGGCCGTGTTTTTTGGTATAGCTTGCACCGTGGAAGAAGAAGCCTTTTGAAGACAAAGATGACTAGCAAGCTCCCAATCTTGCCGAGAGATGATACACGTGTTAGCTGAAGCCTTTTGAAAACTAGCAAGTTCCCAATCTTGCCAAGGGCAATCTGAGTCAAGTGCAAGAAAAGGCTGCATAGATTGCATCAACCTCTCAATACAGCCCCATAAGTCACGGTATCCACGAGGAATCTGGAAAAGTCTCCTCAACGTACGAAAAGACATCAACTCCCCATGGCTCATCAAAGAGGCATTCGCAACACAAGACAAACCTAGACATGCCACATGATTGAACTTGGGCCTATCCTCTTGTTTCCTATCCCAAGAGAGCAGCTGCAACATTGCCAACAATTCCAACTAAAAGGAATTTGCCTCCACACAATCCTTTGTAGGATGCTAGTAGGCCTTTTGAAGAACAAACCTCCAAGAAGAAACCAAATGATTTACCAAAACGGAGATGGGTGTGGAAAAGTAAGTATCCAAATGTGCCATCATGATGACTATATGCTGGTGTTACCATGTACAATACCTCGGTCTTCCACAAAAAAGAAAACTATAAAGACCCAAGGATGAGGATAAGTACATATTTATCTGAAGGGTGGCCAATGAAGGGCCACCATATAGATCTATACATCAAAAATCACCCCACTACCCAAGCTTTTCAGGGTGTAGACATGGCTCCAAGAAATCCAAGAGATACATGCATGCAAGGAGTCCTTCCATGACATAAAATGGATATGTTTGGTGAGTACATTCACAGAAGCGGTGTTCCAAGGTAGAAATGGCTACTTAAAGGCGTTCATGAAAGGTCCACGCTTGTGTTTTCCAATAGATAAAATTTTCCTCCATCTTTTGGGAGATCCATTTTAGTAAGTATTTTGACTGAACATCAACACCCAAAGAATATCCCAAGTGTCTAACAACATTGCCACACGAGACCACCACCCCTTGCCATCCCAAGGATTGGATGTCAAATTCAATGCAATTGATGAGGGATGATTTCGCAACATTAATATGAAGACAAAAAGCACACCCAAACAGTGTCCAAACATCCAATGCCCTGCAAAGATTGTCATTCTCTGCATGCAAGATCATGAAGGTGTCGTCTACTAGCAATTATGCAACAAAGTGTTGTCCAAAAGGAAGAGATAAACCTGCCATCTGCCCAATGCTCACCATATGGGATAACATGATAAGCACAAGATACGTTGCCAAGGCAGAAAACAAAGGGCTCAACATACCGAGCGTGCAAGGGGGAAGGGATCAGTAATACCACCATTTAACATACCCTAGAAGAAGCACCAGCATTGATGGCATAGATCAACTCGGACATACACGGCCCAAAACCCATAGTATGCATCAATTCTACACAAGAGAGGACCAGTCCAAGAAATCAAAAGCTTTCTCCAAATCCAACTGCACTTGTATCACCTCCTAGTTAGAGTGCTTGGCATACTCAATTCCCATCTTCACATTCAGCACATTATGCAAAGTGTTTCTACCCTTAATGAAGCGTATTGATTGGGGTGCAAAATGTCAAGGAGATGTCTATAAAGGCAATTAGCCAGCACTTTAGAGAAATTTTTATACATGAAGCCCATTAAGGAGATGGGTCTCCAATGTTTCAACATTGATGGAGATGGCACTTTCTAGATCAATTTAGTAAAGCCTCTCTCTCTCTCTCTCTCTCTCTCTCTCTCTCTCTCTCTCTCTCTCTCTCTCACTGCCAAGCCTCATACACACACAAAAGAATGAGGATCCTATCTGCCTATCCACCCTACACTTGCTTTTTTGTATGATGTATTGCATATACACTCCCATCTCTCTATTCATAGAATGTTGCGCATGTTGCATAATGAGGTTTTTCCTTGTGACCCTCATGCATTCATCTTATCAACTCAAGTGACATTGCTATCTTAGCTCTTAATATGTGTCCTATCATCTAATAGTCCAAGTTTTTATTTTTTGGTACTAAGATCGTACCGTACCTTATAAAATGTTAAGGTACCAAGTAGTACCATATTTTATCGTACTGTGCCTTTTATACCTAACAACCTTGGAGGCACATTACATGGACTTCCAAGGGTGTGGGAGTTATTAGGGACTACTAAAATGATAAGGAAATATTTTGAAAATATTCCTTGGACAACCAACAAAGGTTAATATTACGGAATGTTGGTCATGTTAACCTCCCAAAACCAAATCTGTGGTATACAAAAAAGTCACCATCTCACAACCATCATCGTCCATTTATCCATTTAGAGATCATTGAGCAAGCTTTAAGTTGTTCGCCTAGAATCTATCTAGATTGCCATCTAGTTTACTATGGAAGAGCACTAGTCAACAAATCCACCATCGTAACACTTTGCTTATTGAGCAAAGAGATCTCAATTCTAATTCACCATGGAAGTACACCAACCTAGTCTTTGTTCTTTCCCTGAGTTCCATTTGTTGTGCCATGTTATTTTATACTCCATATCTTGTTGAGAAATGTGCAATCACATCCACCATAGCCTCTGTGTAAGGAACAAACAAGGCAAAGAAACACATTGCAAATCAAGCCTTAGACTAGGTCATGTATGCATGGTTTATTAAAACCACAGTTGGTGAATACCATGGTCACTTTCCACCTTTCTCTACCTACTGTAAGCCTATAAAAGGCACTCATCCCCATGCTCATTCAGTCAGTCATTCTCATCAGTTGTACTTGCATTATACTTGGATAATATCAATTGTTCTTCTTTGTCAATGCTTATGCCTCATTATGATTGTTTATTTGCTCATTAGTGATCCTCCTTAGCATGCATCCTTATATTTTAACACATCTCACACAACCTATGAGGAACCTACCATAGACAAGTCATGTGCGAATTGTGGAACTCCTATATAGCATTATCTAAAAAGTGTGAAATCTCCCTAGATCTAAAGCTATCATCTAGTCTCCTCCAAGTCAACAAAGAAATACAAAAAAATGCCTTTTTTTTTGCTCCAATCGTGCTCATACATATCCTCTTCCCCAACCTTCTTGTGTAGCCAAAGAAGGGCACATCATACGGTATGTATAAAAATGGATCTCTCAATATCCACTCCTTTGGGTCCCATTAAACATTTGTAAGGCTCTCCTTTGATAACCCAAATGTCTCTATCCATCCATTGAGCAAGCAATTGGATCTATCAATGTGTTGTAGCCTGTCACAATGAGCCAAGCTCGGCAATTAGGATGTCTCCTATAGGAAAGACAAGATTCGTGTCTAAGAGGTATCTCAATGTATCCTCCACTCAAAAACCAATCCCCCCACCCTAGTTTCTATATACTCTCTCTCTCTCTCTCTCTCTCTCTCTCTCTCTCTCTCTCTCTCTCTCTCTCTCTCTCTCTCTCTCTCTCACACATCAATCCTAATTACTCGTCGCTGGAACTTTATATACAAGTATCATTGAGCTACACAGCTAGATGTACTATCCCATCCTTCCATGGCATCCCTATATGAGCACTATTTTGTCTTGTACACCACCTTGCCTTCTTTTACAATATATTATTGACCACCATCTTCTAGCATGTCACATTTTGATGTCCAGTGCCAATCAACATTGTACACAATTTCGTCTCATAGGCCGATTTTGGCCTTATAAGACGTTAATATATCTATCTATCTATCTTTTTTTCTCACATGCCACCAAGTGTCTTTCATGATGCATCTAAGGAGATGTTACAAGAGCAAGATGTGTAAGAGCTAGAGATAGAGAGGACCTCTCAAGATATGGGAGAATTCACACAATATGGAAGAGATTCTATAGAGATGGGTACGGCATATGGACTATCCATACTCAATGGACTAGTTAAATACCCTCCATCAAGTGCCTTCACATGTTACCCCATCGATATGGTACCAGCACAGTAGACTATATACCTTTCCTCTGATACTCATATCTCATATTCAAGACCTTGCAATCTTAGCATGTCTCTTTAGAGTTAAAATGGATCATGCTTACTTGTCATCCATGATAGATCTCAAGTTCACCCATGGTGGCCCATCAACATGCGAGATACGACTTCTCTAACAAGACATAGAAGATCTACTTAACAAGGATCTTCAAACTATTAGATGTTGCTAACATTGGCAATCCATTACATGAACTCAATCAGCAATTCAATGAGACTCTACATACCCAACATATGTAACATTTTCACACTCACAATCTACACAGAGAGCCCCTTCTTGGATGATATCTCAAAACAACTAATATGATGATGAGTGTCACGAGACTAGTGGTCTCCTATAGAGAGAGAAAACTTGGATCCACTACCCACAGACAAGCACAACTACTTATCATCAAATACTTCATATGATAAACAAAGAGAGCATTCTTGGCCCAATTGGAGAGGGACTTGTATTAGTCATAACAACCAAAAACGTCAGAAACGTTTAGAAACGAAACGTCAGAAACGTGTTTCGTAACTTTCTTTCAAGAGGGAGTAAAATAAGAAACGTAGGTTTTTTTTATTTAGGGATTTTTAATAGCTTTGACTAGGGAAAGAGGTTCTAAACATCTATGGAACTCTCTCTTAAACAAAGAATGGCCAATTGAGCTTGAGTGATAATAGAGTCAATTGAGAATAAAACGTTACATATCCATGATCCATTATTGACTTGTCACTTATGTCAAAGTTAATCTTTGGACCATGGTTTAAAACTCAAACATTATGATTCATACATATCATACAAAAATTTTAAAATTAACATCTAAATAGCCTATCTACAATATGAACTGAGTCAAGTTGCAAGATCATGATTCTCATTTCAAAACAAACTGACAATATGTCAAAATCGAGAATGAATCATAATATATCATAAATAACTCATAAATGATACTAAAGTCGTATAATATTCAACTCTCAAGACAAAAATAGATACTAGATTGACAAAGCCTAATAACTAAACAAAATCACTAAAAAAATCAATCTCTTGTCCAAAATCTTAAGCCCTCACAAGTCATTACACATCATCATCATCATGTTTAGCATTGCCCAATAGTTTTTGTCAAAAAACCATGTTTTGGGTTCCAACTCACACAAAAAAAAAAGGTCCACGTTTTTTTACTCTCAGAAACATTTTGTACTTTAAGAAATGTTTCATAATTTTCAAATTCAAAGAAACGTGTTTCTTAGCTGCCATGGTATTAGTCATTCATGAGCCAAGATTCTAGCAAGGACTGGAGGATTTTCCGAAAGCATTGTTGAGTCATACCCATTACATCTCCTAATACATGGAAGTAGTATGTAGCCAAACTCTACATAGTGGCAAGTCAAACCTCCTCCCCCAATCCATCAGAGCCTTGCCCAAAGACATCCACTTTCTTTACAAAGAGCAAGGTTCAAGAGATTATTGACAAGCTCATTAGAGGTAAGGCATAAGACCATGATGGCTTAGTAATTTGGTGGCAAGATTACTTGCATACATGTTTAACAAAGCCATGTGTGAAGACTCTTTCCAAAGAGCTAGAGCACTATTACTATTATGTCCATCTTCAAGTCAGGTGATCCTACATTACCTAATAATTCTCGAACTACTATGACTCACATTGGCCAAGTCATATGCTTCCATTCTTGAACATGAGCTGAGCAGCTAGGCAAAGAGACAAAGTCTTAGAGCACAGGGACGTGTCAATTTTAGGAGAGGCTTCTCTACACTGGGTCATATCCTTATAGTAGAGCAATTATTGAGGAGGGCAAAGCTCATGGCTGATATATCTAATACTGCTTTGTGGCCTTTCTTAAAGCTTTTGATATAGTGCCAAGAAACAAGTTGCTACATAGAGACTACATGATGTAGGAATGCCTAAGGAGCCCATTTGGAAAATTTGGCACCATATGAGAGTATAATTGGTGAAGTACGGATACCCAAAGGCCTTTCAGCACCTATTCGTTCCACCATTGGGGTGAAGCAGGGATGTCATCTTTCTTTGACACTATTTAACCTATACATTCATTGGATTTCTGATTCTCTCTCTCAAGGAAAAGATAGAGGAGCTTTCGTAGGTGGCACTTGGGTACCTCTCTTACTATATGTAGATGGCATTACAATTTATGTTGATGGTTGGCTCTCCACAGGGGCTATAAAGACATTTGGATACATTACACTGCTATGCATTGGACAATGGGCTTTCAACGAACCTCGGTAAAACCAAGGTTATGGTGTTTCATACCACATGACAGTGGACAAGACGAGAATATGGACCTAAGTTTTACTTATGGACAAGACGAGAATATGGACTCATGTGTGTGTGTGTGTGTGTGTATGTGTGTGTGTGTGTGTGTGTGTGTGTGTGAGGATTCTATTCGTAGGCCCCACTTTTTGTATGAGAGAGGCAACTGATACTAGATTGACATGAGGGTACACAACATTGGGAAGTTTGGAGAGGATGTGCTATATGTATGATATCCACTGTTGAGCCACTGAGGACCATACACAGGAAACAAAACTCTAAATCTATGGAGCAGCAGGGCAAGAGATGAAGAGATGAAGTGATGTCTCATTGCATGTAGCGCAAAATACACAACAACCACGAGAGATCTTGCGAGTATGCAACACATCCCTAGTTGGAAGACCCCCAATAAGCAACCTCCATATGAAAACTTTACCCTAATAAAGAATCTTAGACTTTTAGAGTTGAAGAAATGTTTCCTGCCACTTCTTTTTGCTGCCTTGAATATACCATATTTTATTGGCCTTTCCAATGAACCATCTCTTGATCTCGACCATCTAATGATATATTTGATTAGCTGACCTATTCTTGAAATCATCACGTAGCACAAACATCCAATTATGCCAAGGAGACAAGGGCTGTACAGCAGGCAATGGTGAGTACCTCAGAAGCTGCTCTTGTAAGGACGACCAAATGTCATGATAGTCACGAGGCACCTGAAAATACTGACGAATGCGCCAAAAAGAATAAGACGGGGCTGCCCAAGAGTGACACCATCATGGACTATCTGCAACCCCAAGTGAGCCATCCAATTAAACTTATCTCATTGCAAGTCTTTATTAGGCCAGACCAACAACCTAGAGGTAGCCAGCACTTCCCCTTGTAGAGAATTCTCCTCCTTATGAAGATCAGGAGGGCACCAAACTATGAAACACAAAATCTCTTGCCAAGATGCAATCAAATGAGAAAGGAGAAAAGACTAGGAGACCTTAATAGACCTCATGGAATTCAGCACATGCCACCAAGAAACTTGAATAAGAGTGCAACCATGTGAGGTGCTTGGACCATTAGCAATCATATTTGTCATGCCTTGTCATCTCCTACTTGTGAACCTCAATCTGAGTCAAACAAGGACTTTAGGAGCTCTAACCTATCTATCACTTTTTTTGAACCTCAATCTGAGTCAAACAAGGACTTTAGGAGCTCTAACCTATCTATCACTTTTTTTTACGAAGGAGGTAGCTCATTCTAGAGCACTCAGTTTTTGCATTTTAGTGCATTTTCTCCTCTAGTTGAGATTTTAGGTGCATTTCTAGGGTCAATTTTTGCATTATTTAGGAGCTCTAACCTATCTCTCACTTTTTTTAACGGAGGAGGTAGCTCATTCTAGAGCACTCAGTTTATTGCATTTTAGTGCATTTTCTCCTCTAGTTGAGATTTTAGGTGCATTTCTAGGGTCAATTTTTGCATTATTTAGCTTGCCTCATCTACCGAACATTGTCCACCCTTTCTGAGATTTTTTTGAGTATTTTTGACATTTTTACCAACATTAAATCCTAGTCGAACCAGCATTAAACACCGGTACATATTTTTGGCCCCAAATTTCAGGTCAGCTAGATTTTGGGATTTTTCCCACTTGGCAATCAGTTAAATTATCATCTTCCTCCTTCCTTGGTAGGTGCACACTCCGACTCCATCATCTTCCTCTGTCTTCGGTGCTATCGTCATCATCAGTCTGATCTGGAGCCCTCACTAACGCTGTGGGCTGCGTGCAGGGACTGATCAGTCCTCCTCCTCTATTTAGCAATTGTTCCTTGTTCAGTGCAGGTTTCTTTTTTTCTTCTCTTGCAAATTCTCTCTCTTTTCCTCGGTATTAGAACTCCTTCCGTTGCGCACTCTCACATGGACATCAATGCACAATGTTGTAACTATGATGCCTTACGGAAATTCCAGTACAATATGCTTTTCCTTTGGTACATTGTAGTGCAATCGAGAACGATTGCAAGGATTTCAAGGGGCATGTCTATCATGAGGACGTGAAAATTTGAGATGCTTTAATCTTGCTAATAACATTTGATTAAGTTATTAATCAAATACGCAAGGTTGTTTAGCACATGATGAACATCGTAGTTATTTCATGGTAATAGGCCAAGGACCCTGAGAATGCAATGGGTGTCAAAGGAAAAAGTTGTGATAAGTTATGTCACCTGGGCTTTCAGGGTAAGTTGGTATTAGTTTTGACCCTGTGACAATTATTTGGCCAATAAGTGTCGATGGTGACACTAGGGACTAGTATCAATTAATTAATTAATGCCAATCTAAGGGTCAACAAAGGTTGGGGACCACTCCAAGTTGCAAATGGCCTAGCCAATTCAATAATGGATAGGCACATTTAATTTTAGGCAAGGACAAAAGAGCTGAAATTAATTTTTAAGATTATTTAATTCTAAAAATTAATTAAATGGCTGAATAATACCGACAAATGGGTATCGAAGGCTGCCACTTGGGCAAAATGCCCATGAAAACTCAGAAAACGTTTTAGAAGATTGGGTCTCATCCATTTGGTTAGTTTACAACTTCGAAGAGAGAGAAAAAGAGGGAGGAGTTGGTCCATTTTCTGATCAAAGAACGGCAATTTGTTGCAAAAGACAAAAAGCTAGGGAACAACAGAGACTCACCTTCCAAGGGCTAGCAACAATATTGTTGTTCAGGTGATAGCATTTTGGAGGTGCCTGGCAATAGATGACTACATTAAATGTAGGCTAGAGTAAGTAGCAACCTGAATTTAGGGTTTTCTCACGAAGAAAATTAAACTTCTCTCTCATCTTGGCTTTTTCTCACCTTCTTCAACCCATTCTCAAAGATTCTCATCTTGGCTTTTTCTCACCTTCTTCAACCCATTCTCAAAGATCTCAGCATTTCTCAGTCATTTTGAGCAGATCTCAACCAACCTTGGTGGAAGTAGAGAGATCTCTATTGTAAACCCTAAATTTCTGCAAAAAGTAGGGTTTAGAAACCACCTTACTCAAGGAATTCAAATACCAGCCCTCATTGTAAATTAGGGCAACATTTCGTCAATTGGTGGTTCCATTTGTGCAAGTCCTTGGTGAAAATTCAAGGGACAATTGGCTCGAATTGATTGTTGATTGTTGCTACAGCAAGGGGCTTTTGGAACAGCAAAAGAGATTGTGAATCTTAGCATGTAGTCATTCCATTAGCAATCACGTTAAAGAAATACTGAAAGGGGTGCCAATTTTGGGGCCAATAGGGTGTCTAATGTCCAAGATTATTAAGGTAATTTGTGCGTTTCGAGTTATGTTCATTCGTTGATTGATGTAATTAAGTGCTTAGTTAGGGAATTACCACCCTTTCCAAGAAGGAAGGCTGGTTTCACGTCCTCATCATCAATAAGATGGCATGTATCAACAAAATGTGCCCCCCTACATTTCTAACACCTGAACGTATACATTGAGCCAAAGGAGCATTCCTAACTCCCTTTAAGAGTCTATAATAACCAACTAGGGACTTTTTTGGCTATATGTATAGCAACCCTTTGTTGCATAACTACGTCATCTACTACCCTAGGAGAAATTGGATCAGTTTGAGGCTAATTTTGAACAAGTGGGCCAGCTTCAGCATACTATAATTGCTGATTTTCTACATTAAAATCGATCCCCCAAACCATAGCATATGGAAGGAGACCCTCAAATACATCCAAAGAGTCTAATGTAACAGGCATTTCAAATTCAACATGCATACGTGCTCAATTTTCAAACAACATGACATCTCTACTCACAAAAATCTTGTGTATGGAAGGATTATATAGTATACACAATCTGTACCCTTCGCTTTCCATGCTATATCCAACAAAATGCATTTATTGCCTTTTCATCAAGCTTTCCACGAAGCTCTTTGGGTACATGTACATATGCAGCAATACAACAAAAAACACGAAAGTAAACCACATTATGCTTCTTGCCATACCATGCCTCATATGGTGTAATGGTCTTCAATGCTTTCGCAAGAGCATAATTCAAAACATGATTTGCATACTTCAGCAATCACCTAGTAGGAGAGGTGGCAACAACCTATCACCTGGCACAAGATGTTGAACACGCG
Source organism: Lygodium microphyllum (assembly GCF_053477565.2). Lineage (NCBI taxonomy): Eukaryota > Viridiplantae > Streptophyta > Polypodiopsida > Schizaeales > Lygodiaceae > Lygodium > Lygodium microphyllum. The sequence goes on along the minus strand of NC_141158.1, from coordinate 15,831,550 downwards.
GGCTAATCAAGTGCTATGATGATGCAACAAATGGGGACCTCCAAACAATAGTATGATGGCTGAAAACAGGCTTCCTCGGGCTGGATAGTGATGGGCTGCAATCAATGATGGCTAACAACAGATGGTAGGTGACTAATGGCTGAAATCTACACGATAGAGTAAGAAACCTGCTCAAAAGGATGAGGCTGAATGGTGGGCAGCCTGTCTAATTATAGATGTTGAAGGGTGGCCCAGAAATTAGGGTTTTGGGAGACCATTGAAACTCTCTCAAATCACTCACCAAATTTGCAGTATCCATTAATTAAGTATGTTTTGGGGCTGTTAAAAAATGCTAATCAACTGTGAAGCACATTTTAACTAAACATGTAGTACATAAATACATCTGATTTGGCCTTCACACTATACACCCAAATTTACTTAGAATAGTCATCAATAAAGGTGAAAAAATAAAGATGACCCTCATGAGCACAAGCCTACATGGAACCACATACATCATTGTGTATAAAAGCTGTAATTTCAAGGCAACACCTAGTGCACCATCCTTCTTAAGAACAAACCTATGCATTTTATGAAGAATGCAATCCTCACGAGAGTGGGAAGGTGGAGTATTCAAAGTAGGCAAATCATCAACCATATAATGCCTTTGAAGGGTCAACAAACTACCAAAACTTATGTGCCCATATCTAGCATACCATAACTCCATAATTTTTTACGAGTGAGCATATTCTCTAAAAAGAGCACTATGGGATCTCTTCACATAATCATCCAAAAGAAAGAGACCTTTATACAAAGTGCTAGAAAGTCTCAATGCATAATCATACTCTCTATCACGAACAATGCATTTATCATTCTGTAAGATGACCTAAATTCCACTTATATTAAAAGCTAACACTGAAAGAAAGTTTTTGGTAATTCCAGACACATATGAAACATCCAAAAATTGGAAATCTCTGCCATTTGCAATCATGTTCTCTATCACGAACAAAGCACTTATCATCCTCAAAGATTACTTGAAATCCTCTTCTATTACATTGAAAGCAAGTTTTTGATAATTCCAAGCACATCCAAAAGCTGGAAATATGTGTCATTTGCTGCTGTAATCAGCATCTCATCAATACCACAAACTACATGAGGAGTGTTGGTGGTACAAGATACCTTCTTGCTAGAAGGGAATGCATGCATAGAAGAGAACAAACTCTTTTCTAGAAGTGATATGACATGATGCACCATTGTCAAAATACAAGTATGTTGAGTTCCTCATGCATTTAAGGCTAACCCATCCATAGAAGAATCATAACTACATGTTAGAAAAGCGTAGTCTTCCTCCACGAGGTTAGCTAAAACATCACCATTAGTAATGCAAGTGGCGGATGTTTCTTGGACAACCATAGTAGAGTCCTTTTCTTCTCATTTACAAGCCTTTTTTTGCATTCTTCGATATAATGACCTAGCTTTTTACAATAGTGACATGTCCCCTTCTTCTTTGACCTATCTATGTTATTGTTACCCTTATTTGAAGGCTGTCCAACATCAGCCTTAGGTTATTGTGTTTTGTTTCCCTCTACCTTTGCCTTTGTACCTAGAAAGCATGGTAAAACCACTTGAACATAGAGTGATATTCTTCGGAGTCTACTCCTCTTGAACCAAGATGTCAATCAACTCCATGAATCTAAGGGGCTCAACTATCCCCCTTAATAACAAATTCAGTGAAATGTGAAAAAAAAAAGGTACGACTCTCGAAGAAATTTCGAAGTGATGTTCACCATCTCACCATCTTCAATCACCTCATCAAGGTTGAGCAATTGCACACAAATCTTGAATGTATGTGATGCGATTTGTCATAGAATTACCTGTGTTCATGTGAGCATTGGTCAACTTTCTACACAAGAAAGAGATGCAGGCCTCATTCCTAGCAGTAAACATCTACTCAAGAACAATCCAAGCTGCATGTGAGGTTTCGCAATACCAAATGTGAGGTATAATGGCTCTTTTCATTGATAGAGCTATCAAAGACAAAGCTTGTGCACCTTTAGCATCTCATCTTTTTTGGTCAAGTGTAACCACAAAAGTAGAAGCAAGTTGTACTCCAGCTATCCCTTGTGCAAGAGGTGTGCCAAGAGCAATCATTGTAGGCCAAACTTCATCACCTATGACATAATCTCGCAAATTCTTGGCCACGAGGGTTTTGAATCATGAAACTCTAAAAGGATTAATTCGTAACATCCAATTTGTCCTCACTAGTGAGGATGCCAAGAACATCATTGTTGTTTCTTGTCATAGCTGAAGAAAAAGTTCAATGGAAGCTATAACCAAAACATTCAACAAAGAAGAGATGAAAATGACCAAAATCCTCTTCGGGGTCCCAATGCGAACAAGAGTACTTGCTGTGCCAAAACTGTCAAGAGTTGAATCACTATCGTGTAGCCAAACAACGGCTATGAATGCCTCAATTTTCGTGTCCAAACTGATCAAAACGTCAATTTAATGTTGTACCACCACCTGTAGTATGCCTCTAAAGGCATGACAGTGAAAAACCCCAAATTTCTCAACGTAAATTGCAGAAATTCAGAATTCCTTACAACCAATAATCAATGTCAATTGCAAATCCCGAGATTTGAGCATCAATGCAGTCGATTTCAGCAAAAGTCCCACTTTTTTAATGGAAACTTCAAAATTTGGGTAAGTCAATCAAAAATGCCCAGAAATCTTGGCAGCGAGTGAGACAAATTGAAAGTTTCTTTGAATTTTAGGATGAGATGGGCAAGATGGATGATAAATTGCACAAATTTCCAAAAAAACCCAATTGTAAAATTAGGGTTTTCACATTTTTAGGGTTTTTGAGCATTTTTGCACAACTGAAAATGGCACATGCTCACAAGATGGGCTGGAAATCGCACAAATTTTTTAAGACCCCCAAATTCAAAAATTATGGTTGCTGAATTTTTTCTCAAATCTACAGAAAATGGCGAGTATGGTTGAGAGAATAGCAAGCAAGGCAAAGAAGTTAAAAAGCAAGGCTGAGAGAGGCTGCATAAATAGGGCTGCATCCACAACTGCGTACAGGACTGCAGACAAGGTTGCACACAAGCTGAAATAGCAAACGCGGTTAGAGATTTAGTCATCCCTAGGACTGGCATTATCAAGCTACAGTGGTACACTTAGTTCTCTCCGGCACAATTACCCATTTCTTGTCAATTTGGGCATTTTCAGCAGTCACTAAGAGTAGGCACCTTATTCCGGGCAGGTCAGACAGTCAATGGGCATTCACCAAGTGCCACGTGGCACATCCAAGACAAATCACAGATTTTCTACATTTATTAAGTGCAGTCGGCCACTTACAGCAGCTGGTTGGCCAGATTTAGCTGGCCGACCTGATCATTTGTTGGCCTTATTTTCAGCTACTATTTATTTGCACTCTTCAGCCAACCCAACTCACTTTTCTGTTTCAAGTGGAGAGAGAGAACGGCTCGTGGAGATATTTCAACAGCCCATTTGTATATCTACCTTCTTCATTTCACTATTCATTTACTACAGATTTCAGCATTATAGTGTCTCTTTTCTCTCTCCCTCTTCTCGTGTTCATTGTCTTTCAGTCTTGTCCATATGCTTCTGCATTCACCGCATTCTGGCATGGTAGCAAAGCAACATTGAAGGGCTGATTGATCGTGGGCAGACCTGAAAGGGAGATTTTGGCGCCACAAAAGTTTGCATTTTCAGCATTCAAAGGCTAAGACAAACAAGTGAAGCATGGGAAAGGACCAAAGTTGCTGTTTTTTGCAGGTTTTTACTGTTCCTGAAGAAGAAAAGGTTGTGTTTTCAACCTTTTGGAGCAAATTTTAAGTTTTCATCACCTCCAATGGTTGAAACACATTTGGATGAGTGGAGGAAACCCTAGCAAGCAAGGCTTTGGAGTTAAGAGGGGGCTGTCCTTCTTTTTGTGCAAGCTATTTAGGCAACAATGTCTTCCGAAATCGACACAAACTTTTAGGCTATTATGGACCGTAAGTTCCTCGTGTTACTAACTCTTCCTTCATACAAAAGCTCGATAGGGAGAACTACCGCATCTAGCGGGTAATGATGCTTGCTATCCTAGAGTCCTATGATTTGGCAAAGCTCGTGACCGAGGCTGCAAACCGTCCTACAGCTCATGATCCTTCCAAGCTTTCTTCTGATGAGAAAGCTAAGTTGCTCAAGGTACATGCACATTGGGATAAATTTTGTCTGCATCCTTTCTTTCCTCTTCCTCTCTTGTACTCTAACCATTATTGCTCACATTGACCACTTGACCGTGGCTTGGGAAATATGGCTGGAGTTGGATCAAATGTACAATCAAATGACCATGATGAAGTAGGTGTCTCTAGAGGTTTAGATGCGGACTTTTAAGTCCCAACTAGTCTTCTTCTATGCAAGAGCATGTCAACAAGCTTTGGTAATTGTGCAGATGCACGTTCAAAACGAGATGTGTCTTATTTCAAGGTCATAGCAGCCAAAAACGTCAAAAATGTTTAGAAATGAAACATTAGAAACATGTTTCATAAGTTTCTTTCGAGAGGGGGTAGAATAAGGAACATGAGTTTTTCTATAAAGGACGTTTTAATAGTTTTAAACTAGGAAAAGAGGTTTTAAACCTCCATGGAACTTTCTTTTGAGAGGGGGTAGAATAAGAAACATGAGTTTTTCTATAAAGGACGTTTTAATAGATTTAAACTAGGGAAAGAGGTTTTAAACCTCCATGGAACTTTCTCTTTAAAAAAATAGATAAACTAAGCAAAAGTGATAAAATATGACACATTGTAGTCAATTGAGAATAGCACATTACACATCCATCATTCATAATCCATTATTGACTATTGTCAAAGTTTAGTCTTTGAACAAGCTATACCATAATCGAACCTCAAACATCATGATCGTTGATATCACATAAAGAAAATTGAAAGGGACATTTTACATAGCCCTTGTACAAATTGCAATGTGAAATGGGTGAAGTGGCAATGTCATGATTCTCATTGCTAAACAAAATGTCAAAATGTTAAAATCCAAATGAATCATGGTACATCATAGATAACTTATCAATTAAACTAGAGTCGTACTCAACTCTCCAAACAATAATGGTCCATGCACACTACATTGACTACAATGATAAAATCCCAAAAAGTTTCATGGACACTACAATGACACTGACTACTCTAATTCAAACTCCTGAACCCTCACAAGTCATAGGAAACAAATCTTCAAATATGTCTCACTACATGGTAGGAGATGAAGAGATAAATCGGTATCTCATCACTTATAGTGCAAAAGATACATTGGCCCAAGTGAGATTTTGCAGACAAGTAGCACATCCTCGATAGGAAGACCTCCGATAAGCAACCTCCATATAAAAAGTTTCCACTGATAAGGAACCTTGGACCTCCACAATTGAAGAAATCTATCCTACCACTTCTCTCTGCAATCCCAAGCACTCTCTCTCTCTCTCTCTCTCTCTCTCTCTCTCTCTCTCTTCATCCATTCATAATGAAGTGGCTACCCTAGCCGTAAGCCACTCATTTTATTTAGTCATTGACCTCATTTCAAATCTCCCTTTTTCTATACCTCTATTAAATGACTGTGCAAAATGGAGAAGTTGAACCAAAGACCTTCTAGTCACCACATGTTCAACTGAGCTATATCTATTTGCTCTGTGCGTGTGTGTGTGTGTGTGTGTGTACACACATGATGTCTATTGTGTGTAGCTTTGCACCAGATCCAACAACAATAAGAGGAAGAGGAATGAAATTGTATACATGCAGCAAATCCACCATACAATAAGTGGGAAAAGTACTAACTTGTACACATACATACTATGAATGCCACTCCATCAAGTAAAAGCAATATGACCCCTCTGCCAGCATACCCTAAACTGAATACTATCATACAAATATGTAGCCTTAATCATACAAATAAAATCAAAATAACAGCTTTGGGATCACCACCCCAAACCCTTTACATAAAGATTAAACAATAGACACTGACCAAATAAATGTTCAAAAATTTCAGCTCTTACAAGTTTGGGATTATGAAATCCAACTTGACCAACATCCATTGAAGCCGTCTTCCTCAAGTTAAACCATGGCGTGTAAACAACATCCAGATTATTCAGTTTGTTACCTGCCATACGAACAAGAAAACAAAAGCTAACAAGGTTAAGAAGGAAAACAATCATGTAATTCATCGGTTAAAAACTATGAATAAAATAAAATGTCCTTATTTGCTTGAAAGCTTCCTTATTTATTTGTACTTAACAGTGCCATAGCAGATGTATGAACAATACTACTAGCAAATGAGTATTGGGAGAAGGTAATAGAATAATGTACTTATTGAAGGAAGGGAGTGAATTTAAAGAATAGGGCCAATTGCAATGTACCCAAAGTACAGGAGGCAGCTCAAAACCAAAGGGAAAGGGAAACCATAATCAGCCTTTGTTTCTCCCAAGATTTTCCATGTGTGATGGACAAGACATCTCATTTGATTCGGCCTATCTTGTCTAGTTTGTTCAATGTTGTCCATTACAAGGGTCAAAAGTGATTGTTGGCAATCAAAAGCAACTATTTCAGACCACATCACATTGGGAGGAGGAGATGGGGTGGACAAGGATTTCACCCCACCAATCTCTTCCCCTGAAGATCTCACACTATAGGGACCACTTTATGAGGACTACAATAGATGGCTTCACTGTGAGACCTAGATACTTTGGCATATACATGCTACACGAGATGCATGTAGCCAAGCTAGCAGTCTTCTCTCACTAGCTTGACATCGAGATTGGGAGAGCAGCCCACGTCACCAAAGACAAGCAAATCTGCAAACTATGCCAAGAAGAGGTGGACAGCGAGGAGCACTACATTTCCAAGTGTACGGTCTATATTACAATCCGAGCCAAATACCCCACACTATTCAGAGGGGATGCCTCTCTCACACTAGTCATAAAGTCCCCCACACGAGTGCTCACTAGGCCAATTTATAGCCAAAATCTAGAGACTCCGCACATCACTACTATGGACAATCACATCTCACTAAGTTCTTCCACATGATCACCGCACGCAGCACCTACACAAAGAGGGCTGATAGAACTAAGGAGATCAGACCAGCATACCAACCTCAAGTGTGTCAAAAATAACAGATATGCTCTGATACCATGTCAAAATAAGCGATAGTGTAAAGAGACAGTAGGGTTTGCAAGGAGTAACACAAAGCGTGTACGGCAAACACTAAGAGGAGAAACTTAGAAACAAGAAGAATATGGTCATGATGCACTGAATCATTCTATGAGAAGAAAAGCTAATATAGCAGAGCCATAGCTCAAAAGATAACTGCATTGTCCTGATTGAATCAGGAGGTAGTACTTGTGGGAAAGCTCCATAGTGAAGGGAGCGAAACACAGTTCTCCGGGCAATCGACTATCAAAGTAATCACTGGAAGGTGAAAGACAACTATCGAGGGAGTGGACCGCAGTCCTCTAATGCCATCGAAGATGTGAAAGATGATCACTAGCTGTCGAGGGAGCAAATTGCAAACCTCTGAAGCCGAGGAGTGACCTGGGCAGCAAAACGCAAATCCCAAAGTATTGGAGCTATCAAACGCAAGGAGAGCAGCCCAAATGCTGATGCCATGTGGATAATCAAGACGCCAAATGATGGAGGATGAGCCGGGCTGCAAAAACGCACATCCCAACAGCCTCTATGACAAAGGAGTGACGACAAGTGATGGAGAAGAAGCCATGCTGCAAAAACGCAGGTCCTAGTAGCCCCTATAATGGATGAGTGATGAAATCATTAATGCTCGGTGATGTAGACTGCCATCAGAGGCTAGGATGTTGACGCCAAGCTGGGGATGATGACACCGAGCAAGGAGAAGACCTCCAGACCAAAAAACGCAAGTGAAGATGGAGCTTGATGGAAAAGGGTGTTAACACCAAACAGATGATACTAATGCCATGTGGAGGATGCTCCAAACGCAAGGCCTTATGGTGGAACAAGGCACCTGAAGCAGAAGAGAAAGGGTGAAGGCAACCACAAGCCATGAACTGCAATGTCCACCTAAAGGGGTGTGAGAGGAGTAGAAGGGGCTGGTGAGAGAAGGGAGATGGTGGTGGTGATCGAAGGTGGTAAAGAATGACTGAAGAGAGTGTGGTGGTAGTGACCAAAGAAGGTGGTCAAGAATGACTGAAGTAACTACCTATTTATAGGCATGAGCTATCTAGAGTGGCGAACCACCGTGGGGCACCCACTAAAAAAGTGGCCAAAATGTGGACACCAGCCCTTTTTGGGGCTATCTGTGTGAAACCCTAAATGAAGTGTGTGAACTGAAGAAGTGGTTTCTCAACAAAGTATGGAGGCACCAAACACCGAGGCTACATTAGAGAGGGATGAGGAAGATCCAACAGCGACACAAGCAATACCTAATAGAGCTGAGGAACCAATCCAAATCCTACCCTTGCACTATCTCATCAAAGATATTTGATATATTCTACCCACCAATATTGACCAGGTGGAACTGGGTATTAGTGTATCAACTAGCCATGTGCTCTCCCATACTCCGCTTCACCATCTTTTTATTGTATCCCCATATGGACGTTGCATTGTACATCACTTTAACTTCTTTGCCCAGCACCTCTCCACCATCCTTTTAGTGTACCCCTACATGGACATTGCACTATATATCACTTTAGCTTCTTTGCATAGCACCATTGACTAGCTTTAGTATCCCACATTTCAATGCCCATTGACAGTCATCATGGTATATGGTTTTGTCTCATAGGCTGTTTTCGGCCTTGGATGACTTAATCCCTCCAAGTTTCTTCAACTGATATCTCTCCCAATATCAGCAAATCAAAGCACAATCTTTGGCAATTCTAGAACAAATTGCTGCCTACAGCGACTAGAATACCTAGTCTTCAATCTGCCCCATGATTTGAGTGTTTGGGGAGCCAAATCGAGCCTTTCCCAGTAGCATGCAACCCAATCTTGCTATAGACCACCCCATGTCTTCCCATCTGTTGTCAATTGACTGATTTACAGCAGCAAATGTTTGTTCATGACCAAGATACACATGCACACATTCGGAGGTAGTCACACAAACCCTAGTTTCTTCCTGACTTCAGTCCTAAAGACAGCAAAATATCAACAGGAGCACTTCAGGAAAACAATTGAGGCTCCAACTGGCATGGGGAAGAGACAGAAGCTGTACAAGAGAGAACTCAGACATTGCTGCCCCAAAACAGTGACCAACAGCAGTCGTCTGACAAGAAATGAGGACCAGCAGCTGTTGCCTGCCCAAAATCATACCCTAGATCAGGTCGGCTGCTCCAGACAATAGTTTTACAGCAGTTACCAGCCCCTGAAAGGTGATCAGCAGCTGTTGCGCACTCAAGATAGTCACTCAGCTGCTGTTATCTGCCCCAAAATTGCTCTCTCCTGCCTCAACAAGCCCTGCATGACCCTGTTAGGGACTAACTGCCAGAGGGTAGGTTAGCTCCTGACACTTGGCAGACCTGCCTATGCAATCTCCACCCCACAACTGAATTTTCATCCACTTTATGGCCCAATCTCAATTTTAACTATCAATCCACTATGAACTTAAGAGTGTTTGTAACTTGCCACTCCTTCACAAACTTTAGTCCAAGACATTAAATATTGTCATTCTCTAACATCTTTGACACTGAAAGTCATTCATAGGGGGCAATGTGACTTCTCTGGCCCAAATCTGTCTCAGTTCCCACTGGCATCTGTGTTTCACAGCTTCTGCCAATGTCCCCTATTGCTAAGATTAGTTTTGCCTGCCATTGTAACTCACATTTCAACTTCACTTCCATTCATGCATAACACATCACATGTGTGCACAACTTAAGTGTCCCAAGAGAAGAGAGATAAAAATTCACGACCTGCCATGGACCTCCCCCTTAAATCTTGCAATCGCCATTGCAATGAGACAATGGCATCAAGTATCACTAGAAATACATGTAACATATCCCTTAAATACATGTACTTTTGGTATTTCTAGTCATAGACACCCCCCCCCTCTTAAATCTTGCAACCACCAAAAGTACCTTGAATTGATACCAAAAGTACATCCAAGAAGGACCATTCCATATCCAAGCTAATCCACTCTAGGGAAGTGGAGGTGCTCTTCTACAAACACTACTTTTTGTATAAGATCATTAATTTGGTTCATTCTCTATTTGTTGCTTTGGTTCTCAACTCTCATTTTAATTCTCTTCTTTACCTTTGTTTGAAGCAGAGTCTCTAAATGTTTGAGATGTATTGTTTAAAGTCCCAACATTAAGGGGAGAGTTTCAGCATTCAGAAATCAATGAGATAGGGCTATCCACTAGCCCCCTTGCTTCCATTTGTAGCAAGGACCATGAGCTGTTCCTAGATGAACAAGTCGATTAGGTATCAAAGGCATCAAGTTACCCATTCTCAAGCTCAAAGAGCTCCTTGATGTGCGGTTTGCAAGTGATACAACGGCTTATCTAGACAAGGATGAGAGTAACTTTGGGGCCTTTGTAGTAGCCATGATGACCAAATGAGAACTTCACTTGGATCCCCTGAAGGATGACAAGGAAATATCTTGGATGCCATGTGGAGATTAACATTACTTCAAAGCAGCACTTAGCACCTCTTCTTTTGAGCATCAAACAAAAGCTCCTTTATTATAGCTCGATGAGGGCTTCATTAATAATAGAGCTATGGTGCTTGCCAACTAGGTTCTACTTGCAATCATGTGGTATACCACTTCCTGTTCATGCACTCTTCAAGTGAAGCACGTCATCTACAACTTTACCTTTTCAAGAGGAGATATAGGAACCCAACTAGGGCAAAAGTGGCTTGGATTGTCATTATACAGCCTAGATGTTGAGCTAAAAATGCACTAGCTTAACTTAAACAGCCCCAAAACATTCTAATTAATGAAGAAAACCTTTTATTTTAAAAAGAAATGCGATCCTAAAGAGTTACTATGTCCACATGCAAAACCCTAATTTGGGTGTCCCAAACTTTCTATAAATATGCATGCAGCCCACCACTCTCCCTTCATCTTGTTTTTGCAGATTTCATGTCTTTCAGTTTGCTGCCCACACCCTGGATGCAGAGGACATCGCGGTCCAAGCTGGCCATTGTTGTCTACAACAGTCCCGCACCTGTTTCCAACCTACTACACAATGTCTAGAGCTGATTTCAGCATTCTAACTGCTGCTGGTCTCCTCACCTACATTTTTAGTTTCTCTCTCCTTACCTGGGTTTTTAGTCTTTCTCTCTCTTGCATTGCCGTCTGCATCAAATCCAGCCTTCCTTGGCTGTGTTTGCTGGTGTTCGACATCCGGAGGCTACCTTGTTGCGTTTTAGGATCCGTCCAGAGTACAACACACTCTCCAGCTCATTAACCCTGCCCTAATCCTTGAGATACAGGAGTTTGTGGTATAGTATTCACTCTCTACATAGTATGTTTGTTGCATGAGCATTGTATAGAAAGAAACTTTATGGGCTAGCTTGAATTTCCGTCTTTCTTTCCACTTGAATCGATCCGTAATGAAAGCCCTATAGTCTCAGATAGTTTGGGTTTCGTACCAGGCTCGCTGGAAACTGCTTTTGATTCAACTTCTACTCAACTCGAACGGAATTATCACTATATAGACCAAGAAGTTCAATGTTTGAAAACCCATATATATTGCAATTTATTTGATTTATATCCGATTGTTAAGGTTTCATTGTGACTCTCTTTATTCAACAATCATTCATTTCATTATTATCTATGTTTATTGTCTTTGAGTTACCCTAACCCTAACAGTGTTTCGTGTTATCAGTTTGTGCTTTGTCATACGATTGGTATTGTGTTTTTGTGTTTAGAGCATCTCGTCACATGGTATCAGAGCCAAGTTCTCTTTGAGAAACCTTAGACTTTATCGGAGAGCTCATTCACAGAAGTAAGAACAACAGAAGGTTCAAATGGCTTCGAACACTGACACACCGCTCCAAACTCCACAACCACACATGTCAAGAAACGAGCAGGAGTGGGCCTCCTAGCTTGCCCCTGCTAGATTTGGCATGGGTGGAGAAACTTTGGATTACCATGGAGTCCATTGACCGTACAAGATTTCAACCGTTGAGTACGATCTAACCTTATGCATAGGGCTCAATAGATTGAAGATAAGCTTGAGTTTCCTCCTTTAGATTCAGTACACAGAACTACTAACCATGCAGGTACGACGAAATTTCCACTTCGGACTAGCCATCCTTAAGTGGAAACTGGCACGGATTACAGACCACTTTTATCTTACTTCTTTTCTCCAGTGCCAAGTATGCACAATCTTGTTTCTAATTCTATGGTATCTGATTCTTCTATTCCTCATGGTTCAGGAGATCATCTTGAAGATGGAGTAATACATAACATCTTTTGATTTGGAAGTAATGAGGAAGATAGATATTTCTTTGAAAACTCCAAACAAGGTAAGAAAAAGTAGCAAGAACTTGTAAGTATCTCTTCTCTTCCTTTTCCTTCAAATGATTTTGTTTCTCATGGTCATACTGGAGTAGGTACATCGCATTTGTTGCATTTAATGACAAAAGGAACTAATGATATTCCCCACATCTTCACCCATCACAAATCCATTTGGGCTCCCACCCATCCCTCCCTCATCTTCCACTACGCATTCCTTTCAGCCTCCATTAAGTGCACCTATGTATTCACCACCTGCCACACCAGGGGGTCCTCCATTAAGCACAACCTTTAGGACTCCTTTCTCCTATTCGGGTGGTGTATCCGTGATGGGAGATCATCCTCCCACACACGCTTTCGAGTTTTTCCCCTCCATGGCATTCTTTGAGTGTGGATCATTTGGTACCACACTTTGCCTGTATGGCTTTCCCTAGTGGATCACTTGGTCATTCTATTGTGCCCCCACTCAAGGCTACCATGTCCAAGTGCCTCCACCTCCACCTTCAGCACCTTATGGAAACACTTTTGTTCCAATGCCTCCACAACAATCGGCATTCATTGGACATCAGTAGCCTATTTCTACCTACCCTGTTTCTTGTCCCCCTCCTTATCCTCCACCATCTTATCCATCACCACATCACACTTATCCACCGACACCGACACCTTATGGTTCTAGCTCCTCATCTGTCAAGAACTCATTCAATGACAAGACTCATTTCAACGGGTCTAACTACACCGCTTGGTCTAATTTGATGACGCATGTCTTGGACTCCCAAAACCTATGGGATCTTGTGCAAGAGTTGAAACCCCAACCTGATTGCGCACTTGTTTCATACAAGGTTGCCTGCTCATGGAAGGCTCATAATGTCTCCACTATGGTTGAGTTGATGCAAGGCTTACTATCTGAGTTTCATTCTTAGCTTCAGCATTTCGACTTACCATTTGAGCGTTGGGCACACTTGACTAACCAATATGTGGCTCGAGATAAGACATACGGTATTAATCTTGACCATGAGCTTCAGATTTTCACCATTAATGATGGGTGGCAAAATGTACCTAAGAAGAATAGGTATTGTCAACATTGTCAGAAGGCTGGCCATTTTGATGACAAGTGTCGATCAAAGGCAAGAGGCACACTGCCAAAATCCAAGTCTCAGACCCCTACACCCCAGCAGGGTAACCCCAACCACCACCCAATCTCAAGGGCCATGGAAAGCTCAATCTCACGCTGCCATTGATCAACCATCACAATCAACAATGTTCACAATGCCAAAGGGCTTGTCTAATTGGTCTGCAGAGGCCCACATCGTCTCTTTAGAGGCATCAAATGCGAGTCTTGTTCCTATCTATGAGCTGTCTTCCAAGAAGATGGTCCCAGAGACTCACTTGTCACAGTCGAGCACTTCTGCTTCTACTTGGATTGTGGACAATGGAGCTACACATCACATGGCTCCTATAGATAACATTTTTCTCACCAAACATCCTACAGCTAGAAGAGTCACAGTAGATAACAACTTCTCCGTCGAGATCCAAGCTTGTGGTCGCATCAGTTTTGCCACTGATGAGGACCAAGATTACGCTACGCTGGACAATGTTTTAGCCACTTCCAAGCTTTAGCCATTGCATGGGAGCCTTCAGCGTGTCTAGCATTACTGCTTAAGACATCTTGGATACAACTCTCTTTATGAGTTGTTGCATTGCCAGATGGTTGATGGCATTCCCCACCTAAAGCTATCTCGAGAGGTTTATAAAGCACGTCAACTAGATAAGCAGCACCATATTCCATTACCACACCAATCCAATCATAGAGCTGAGGCTCCATTGAGACTGATTCACGTTGATCTTTGTGGCCCGACACCCATTGCCGCCTTAAATCGAGTGCTTTACTTCTTTTTAATAGTAGATGATTTCTCTTGATACATGTGGGCGTACTTTCTCAAGCGTAAGTCTGATGCTTTCACCTATTTCAATGCTTGGGTGCTACTAGTTAATAACCAAACTGGACATCGTGTAGGTACCATGAAGAGTGATAACGGTGGCGAGTTTATCTCCCATGAGTTTTCTGAGTTTCTACAAGAGCATGGATTTCTCGCCTGCTCACCTCTAACAACTCCCCTTCTCAAAATGGAGTCGTAGAGCATAGGAATCGGACAGTTTTGAACTTGGCATGCTCTATGCTATTCACAGTAGAGCTTCCCGATTGTCTATGGGTTGAGGCTATTAGAACTACAATGTACATCCTCAACCAATGTCCAACCACGGCAATCCCCCAACGGACTCCCTACAAGGCATTCTTTGGCGAGGCCTATTATTTTCCACTTCAAAGTCTTCGAGACTCATGCATACACGCACAGGCCTCACAACAAGATAGGAAAGCTCACTCCCCGAGCTGATCTATTGATCTTTGAGGATTATTCTTCAAAAGTGAAAGCCTATTGTTTGTTTGATCCTCAAGCAAACAAGGTGATCATTAGGCAGGATGTCGTCTTTGATGAGAGGGATATAGTGCAGTCTTAAGCACCGGAATCTAAGTCCTTACCTTAGCCCACATCATCTGACATTGTGCCTTCTGAGCCGAGTCTACTATCCGTTCATGACCTTGCAGATTCTTCTACTCATAGGCCCCCTACCCAAGACCCATTACCTCGTTGGGACCAGCAGACTGTGCAGGATTAGGGGATTCTTCCACCAGATTGCTCTCCAAAGAGCCCTCGAAGATCTCCTCAACTTGCTCCTCAGGCTTCATATGCTTCAATCTTTACGGCTGATTACATTGCACATTCTAAGTCGAACAATTGGCAGAGGCTCTCCAAGACCCTCTATGGCGTGAGGCCATGGAGAAGGAACTGGATAGTATTGACTGGAATGAGACTTGGACCTTGGTGGATCATCCTAGTCACAAGAAGGCCATGGGGACGAAGTGGATTTTTAAGACCAAGCTAAAGGCTAATGGGACTCTAGATAAGTACAAGGCTCACCTTGTAGTGCAACATTTTCGTCAAAAGCAAGGTATTGATTATGAGGAGACCTTTGCACCCACTGCTTGGATAACATCTTTCCGTTTGCTAGTTGCGCTTGCCGCTCACCATGGTTGGCCGCTATACCAAATGGATGTCAAGAGCATCTTTCTGAATGGTTATTTGAAGGAGAAAGTCTATGTGGAGCAACCATCTGGATTTCCTTCTACTGATCATTTGGACAAGGTTTTCCATTTGCAGAAAGCTCTTTATGGACTAAAGCAAGCTCCAAGGTCTTGGTTCCAAAGGATGGACAAGTTCTTACAGACTCATGGATACCATTCTTACCCCTATGATCCAAATCTCTATGTGCACACTACACGCACGAGGGTCAGCTATATCCTGCTTTACGTTGATGACTTACTTATCACTGGTTCAAATTCTACTACCATAGCGGAAATTAAGGCCAAGCTTCATTCTACCTTTGAGATGACTAACCTCGGTCTGTTATCTTATTTCTTGGGGATGGAGATAGTTCCTTCTGGGGAAGTATTTGTGTCTCACAGCAAAAGTACGCCCTTCAACTTTGGTGGACCAGTATTACACAGATCAGATGCGGCTTGTGGCTACTCCTCTTGGTCCCACTATCCATCTATCAAAGGATACCCTGGGTTAGCCCTTCGATACACACACCTATCGATCTATTGTAGAGAAGCTTCTTTGGTTGATTCATACTAGGCCAGATTTAGCATAGTCAATTAGTGTACTTAGTATTTTTCAGCACCTAGGATGTCACATTGGATTACTTGTCTTCTTGTGTTGAGATATTTGCAATGTACTTTTCATTATAAGCTAACTTATGGACTTGGTTAATGCTTGTAGGATTACACTGATTCTAATTGGACGAAAGACCCTGATACCCAACGTTCCCATGGCAATTATATCTTTTCCTTGGGCACAGCTCCCATTTCTTGGTCAAACCGTAAGCTGGAGATGGTGGCGGCTTCCACGACGGAGGCCGAGTATAGGGCTCTCTTTGATGGTACCACTGAGGCCATCTATTTGAGGAGCTTGTTGGCTATGCTTCAGTTTCCCTATGTTTCTCTTACAGTTGTCTAATGTGACAACCAAAGTGTCATTGCCCTTGCGGATAACCCGATCATCACATCTCGGACACAGCATATAGGAGTCCACTTCAACTTTACCCAACAGCAGGTTGAGCTAGGCACCATTTGCCTAGAGTTTGTGCCATCAAGTGACAATTTTAAAAACATTTTGACCAAAGCGGTTAATTAGCCAGTACATCCTACCTCAGATTGGCTTGGGCCCACTCAACTTTACTTCTTCAAATTGATAGGAAGAGGATGATTCCCTCTTGCTTCTCCCTCTAATTTAAGAGGGAGCGGTTTCTTCTCTTAATTAGTAACAGTGATTATCTTTACAGTTTAGTTTTAGACATTTCACTCATTTATTATTTGTATTGTACTTAAGAACATTTGGAACATCATCCACACTATCAAGATGACATGATTGTAAAAGGACACAGAAACAAGTAAACAAATTCCCCTACAAGGGCATCCAGTGGCACCGTTGCATTGCATTCTGCATGAGCATGAAATCTTACATATCTCTTTGCATTACCCCAGGCATTGGCATTCTATTCATGTAAATGTGTATCTGTGCACGTTTATCCCTTTTCAATCTTTCATGAGTGGTTGACTGTAGGTTCACCATATTCATGGAATTGCACATGGCAATTCTTGAAGGCACTTTCTCCCTCTACTTGCATGCTTGCTTTGCTTGTCTTGCTAAGCTCACCATCACCTTTTTTTCTTGTATCTCTCTCTACATATTCTCCGTATGATTGGTGCGCACACACGCACACACACTTAGGTATCCCTAGGCACTTATCCTAGCAGTGTGTAGGATTATTTTGCATGTTGTATGAAGGTGGTGGAAATATCCATCCTTATTTTTCCATATTTGGAACACAATGACTCAACAAGACTTTAACTGATTTGAAACATTCACTTAATGCTTAATCTTTTGGACAAATCAAACCAAAATCCTTATTTTCTTTACAAAAAAAACCGAAAAAACAAATCCAAAGCCCATTGCTAATTCCATCTGCCTTTGCAGGACTTTGTAGGCCCCTGGGCAGCCGATGCGCACCCTTACTCCGATGCCCTAGCCTCTCTGCGGTGATCACTTGGGCTCCCTTGGTAAGATAATCATAGCCTCTGTAGTCATGGTAGGTCACTCGGCAGCCGAGATGCACCCTTTGTCTGATGCCCTCACTGCTTTGGGATGGGACACCTTTGGGTAAAAGACTATATATGTTAAGGGCTTATTTCTCATGGCTCTATTTTGGGCTTGAGAGGGATATTGAGCTAAAAATGCATTAGCTTGACTTAAACAGACCCAAAACATGCTTAATTAGTGAAGAAAACCTTTCATTTTAAAAAGAAATGTGATCCTAAAGAGTTATTGTGTCCCACATGCATAACCCAAATTTGGGTGTCCCTAACTTTTTGTAAATATGCATGCAGCCCACCACTCTCCCTTCATCTCATTTTTGCAAATTTCAGGTCTTTCAACTTGTTGCCCACACCTCGAACATGGAGAATATCACGGTTCAAACTGGCCATTGCTGTTTACAACAGTCTAGCGTACACTATTCGGAGCTGATTTCAGCCTACTAACTGTTGCTGTTGATTTCCTCACCTGTGTTTTTAGTCTCTCTCTCTCCTCACCTGCGTTTCTAGTTTCTCTCTCCTCACCTATGTTTTTAGTATTTCTCTCTCCTACACTACCATCTGCATCAAATCCAACCTTCCTTGGCTGCATTTGCTAGTGTTCGACAATTGGAGGCTACCTTGCTACATTTCGAGATCCGTTCAGAGTACAACACACTCTACAGCTCATTACCCCTTCCCTAATCCTTAAGATATAGAAGTTTGTGGTACATTATTCACTCTCTGCATAGTGTGTTTACTGCATGAGCATTGTATATTTAGCAATCATTCATTTCGTTATTATTTGTGTACATTGTCTTTGAGTTACCCTAACCCTAATCGTGTTCTATGTTATAAGTTTGTGCGTTGTCGTACGATTGGTACTGTGTTTTTGTATCTAGAGCATCTCATCACACTAGATCTAGAGGAGGCCTAGGGATCATAGGCCCTAACAACTAAAGCAAAGCCTTATTGGCTAAACTCATTATCAGGGATCTCCTTTTCAAGCAAGGAGCCTTGGAAGAAACTTGTACTAGAGGGGCTTCAATATAGTATACCTACACATGGAGAACCATATTAGTCAAGATCTTTCAGGAGATTACAACCAAAAACTTAGGGAGGAGTTTCAAGGTTAGATTTGCAGCTACTATCATCAAATCATGGAGATCTATTTCATCTAGCCTTTGCCAGCTACCATCAACTTCAGTTAAATAGAAGAGGAGGCGGCCTCTTCTTTCCAATCACTACTTGCAATTAGAGTCGAACCATATTCTTGGACAAAGGACCCACTTATCTTGAGGAAGGTTCTCTATACAGGTTGCTACCACAATGGAAAGTTAATTTGCATTTTAGAAGTTAGCACAAAAGATTCAAAGGCAAAAACTACAAGGTCTCAGAGGGCACCAAAACTATCCTTGGAGGATGTATACAGACACCTCTCAGATCTAGAGTGATCTTTTCTCAAGAGAAAGCATCCTCCTTGGGTTTATTGCGACTAGCAAAGATAGAAAATTCACTTTCATGGTGAAGAAGGATAATCGCCTCTAAGGAGAGAACTTAGACTAAACTCTGTTCACAAGATGTTCTAGACATAGGAGTAGAGTAGTAACATAGTATGAGAGGAAGTGGCACATCGATGCAAGCCCAACCAATTGCTTGCAAAAGGATGGAAATGTTTCTTTTATTAAAGGAGATCCCTTCACAAATTATAGTGGAATCCAAGAGAGTGGACGCATAGGGATCCTCATGCAATGTAGCCTCCCATTGGCATAGCAAGGTCATCTTTGATCATTTTCTATTAGATTTTTTGGAAGGCTAAATGATAGCTTTAGGCTGAGGGATATCCTCTTCCTATGCCCTTAGCAATTTGTACTTAGCATGGATAGATTAGGAACCCAATGGCATGTACAAGATGTGGTGAGCCGGAGAAGAGACAAAGACACTACCTATGGGATTGTCTTAGGGCTCTAGAGGTATGGAGAAGAGTCCTTGAGATGATCAATTCTCAACACAATAGAGACCGTAGAGACCCAACATGTGGATATGAGGATTTTCAAGGGAGCCTCTCTTTTCTCATCATTGGACTACATCTCAATAACATCCCCACTCGAGATTATATTCGCAAGCACAACGGACCCATGGACACTATAATAGATAGGAACCAATTGCTAGTATCATTGCTTGGTATATTTTGGACCACGAGATGTAACCATACCATATTCCTTCACAATGTATCTACAACAAAGACTCTTTTGAGAATTTGCACAAAGATCATCCACACTCCTTGTGGCAAGTGGCAAATGGCAAAGAACGAAGAATGCCTTTGACAAGATGAAGACGACAAAGGGTGCCTTTTGCGGATTTGGGACCCCAACTCCTTTTTTCATATCACCCCTGAGATAGCCTCACATTATAGCACACCAAATTGGTTGTCCAAACAATCATTGTATTTATGGTGTAATTAGATACTCTTTATGGGGTTCCCCTATCTTTGTGTCTCACTTTAGGGGGATTTTCTCCAACATGTTATAAAAAGAATTTCCTCTTCTTTAAGATAAGAAAAGGAGCATCATTGTGGAATGTGTTTTGTTGTCTTTAATCTCTCTCTCTCTCTCTCTCTCTCTCTCTCCGCGATCAAGTGGCTACCCTAGTGGTAAGCCACTACTTTTATCGAACCTACTCACCCAAGTTCAAATTGTAGGCGAAACCAGCCTTCCTTCTAGAAGAGGGTGATAACGACCTGAAAGATTAATTACAACATGCATAAAATTCAGATAAACTGAAAATGTAAAAGTTACCGCTTAACATTGGACAATGGACAAGGCCTCAAATCTGGCACCCCTTGTGGTATTTCTTTATCTTGGATTGCAATCTAAATGGAATACAATGAGATTCAATGAATCTTCATTGCTCTCAAATTGCCTCTTGCTGTCATAAATGGCCAATGAGCCTTCAAACCAATTTTCCCGCGATTTGCTCAGGGATTGCCTTCAATTGTGCTCTTTGAGCAAGAAATTCAGCCCCAAATGTTCTCAAATTGCCTCTTGCTGTCATAAATGGCCAATGAGCCTTCAAACCAATTTTCCCGCGATTTGCTCAGGGATTGCCTTCAATTGTGCTCTTTGAGCAAGAAATTCAGCCCCAAATGTTTACTGACTGAATGGACACTTAAAATCTCCTAAAATCTCCCCAATTTCACTAATTAAAATTCAAGTATCTAGGCCTTCAAATTCTAAGCATGCTTTCTGAGCTGGCTATCAAACCCTAATTTTTGCTGTAAATTAAATTTTACAACAAAGATTTGTCAAAATCTCCATCTCCAATGGCTGATTTTCTGGGAAATTGCTAAGAAAGGATGAGAACAGGCTAGAGGATGAGAGAGAATGCTGAAGAGAGAGAAAAAGTAGACTTCTATTGGGAAAAAATCAAAGAAATCGACTACTACCCCATCTAAACAGTCATGGAAGCTGTCTCCACTAATGGAACAATCTAAATATGATGTTGCTTGACTAAAAAAACCCTCAAACGATTGTTATCTACTATTGTAGTCTCTTCTAGGAATTCACTAGCTCTTAAAGGGTCTCTTATTGGCTAGAAATGGCCAATCAGTTGTTGTAGCAGCAATAGCCATTCATCTCATCAACAATTGTCAGGGCATTCATGTGGGCATTCATCAACAAGCATTCGTCTGGGATTTCCTCTCTCTGTCTCTCTCTGTCTCTCTCTCTCTCTCTCTCTCTCTCAGCAATGCAAGTGTTCGTTAGCCTTCAGCCCCACCGCTGCCTTGCACTCCTGCCTCGTGAGTCCCATCTCAACCCCACCCTGCCCTGCCTTAAATTCAGCTCCACCTCCGCCATTCACTCCTACCCTCTCAACCCTACCTCAACAATGCCCTGCCTTGCCCCACCTACCATCTTGGACTCACCTTGCACTTCCTCAACCCACCTCTCCTTGCTCAAGCCCCACCACTTGCTCGTTCACACCATCACACACACTACTTATTCCAGTCCTACTCTTCTCTGCCCAATCCCAACACATTTCTCCAAGCCCCACAACCACTACACATCCCCCACAATAATGTAGAAACCCCATAGCCAATTGGGAACCTAAAAACAATCCATTGTATACTCAAACCCATCCGAGCATACCCCGCCCACAAACCATGGCATTCTAGTAATTGCACTTAAACAAGCAACAACCAAATCTTCACCACCAAAAGCACCATCAAATTGTCCAGTAAAAGACAACTTTTTGAGAATCTCTCTTAGCATAGAAAACATCAAACTTGATGCTCTTCTCTCCAAGCTTGAAGTCCCTTTGAGCATCATTTTCCTCTACTAAAAGCATCTTTGGAGTTTCAACTACCATCGAAATAACCGGTTCTTTGACTTTCTTATTGCCTTTATCCATGGAGGGATTCTTAGGACAAGAGGAGACAGCTTGTGTATAATGAGACTTTGAAGTCACCACTTGGGTGGATCCTCAAATGATAGGCGATGTGCTACATTTCATAGACTTACTTGCATCAATAACATTGATACCTTTCATGCTAACATGAGCCTTTGCAACCATAATACCATTTGTCTCAAGAGCCTTCTCGATAAGGAAATCTTAAAAGACCTTCACTTCAACCTATCCTTTAGCCCTTCTATCTATCAAAGCTTGAATTTTTGAATCGGCTTCTAGCTCCTTGTATCTTTGTATCTTCTCATAGCCTTCCCATTGTTCCCTCAAATTCTTCTCTTCCCCTCTTGACGTGGTGAGAAAGTTGGGTCCAAAGATCTTGTCGCTCCAAAAAAATTCTTGCAAAGAAGAAGTCATTGCTCTGATACCAATGTAAGCACGGAAAAGAACATGAGAATAGCAATACTTTGAACTTAACCAACTCGATCAATTATCACAATGAAAATTAGAAGGGAGAGAGAGAGGGAGAGAAAGAGACCATGCTAAGAGGGGAACAACCCCTCCTCCTTTACAAGAATTTATTGAAACAAACCACGGATATCAAGTGCCTGAACCATATACAAAATGGATGATTTGCTGCAATTCTAAAAATTAGGGTTTTAAAGCCCTAATTTCTACAAACTTCGAGCCGCTAGCCATTTTTTTTCTTTAATGCTTGGATTAGATCAAACTAAGTAAAAAGTGCTTCTTGAATAAGAGATAGATAGGAGAGTACAAAGCGTGTGGCTGAAATTTCAGCATGAGAATTTATTCCAAATAAAGAGAGAGACTTCCAATATATAGGTATGGGGCTTGGGTTTTGAAAAGTATAAAGTAAAGGTTACCAATGACAAGTGGTTGCTAAAACTGACAGGTGTAAGTGTAGGCACACGTGTCTCTTCAAAATGACACATGTGCTATTCTGGATATCACATATCACTTTTTCTAGAGAGAAGCTTTTACTCCTAAAATCTCTCAAATCGTTAAGAATAGATTATGGAGAGCTTCATTATATAGGTTTACTTGTTCATGGTTTGCTTCTTTGATCATAAGCATCTGGTTTCACTTTCTAAAAACACAAAGTACATGAGTATTAATTAATTTGAATCATTGAGCTGATATGTCCTATTAGCAATTGATATACAAAAGGTTGGTTACATCCCTCCCTCTTGAAATCAATCTTGTCCTCAAGATGTTGCTTCAAGTATTTTTTTTCTTATAGCTTCTTCATACGCTATAAGTATTTTTTGATAGGCTTTACAATACTCTTCTCACATCCATTTAGAATCTAAATGAGAATCATTTTTTAATTTCAAAAAAAAATTCTCGAAATGTTTCTTTCTCATTTCTTGGTTATATAAAATAATATCTATTCTCATGAAAATATCTCTTATTGTTCATCTACTTCAAGTAGATCCTCTATTATAGGTTCCAATGGTGGAGGCCTTTCATAAGGCTTCAAAAGATGGATATCAAAAGCATTGTGAATTCTTCAATACTCTAAAATTTGTAGCCTATAACAAACATCATTAATCTTTTCAGTGACTTGAAATGGCCCATATTTTCTTGCTACAAGGTTAGTGACTTGGAATGAAGGCTTGTTAGAGCTTCTTAGATGAGCTTTGTCAAATTTCAGCCACACCTAATCTCGTTCTTGTAAAATCAAGTGCCTCCATGCTTATGTGTTGCTTTCTTTTGTTTCTCTTGAGATCTTGGGATAGTTCATCTAACTTAGGCAAAATCTATATCCATATCACACACGAACTCATCGATATGAAATGTCTCCTCCTTTGTTTTGAGAATAGCTAGTAAAAGTGGTTTTCTATATATGATCTCAAATGATACTTTACTAGTAGAAATATAAACTATGTTGTTATAGGTATATTCTATCAAAGGTAAATACTTTTCCCATTGTTGGTTGGCTTCATGACAACAACCCTTCAACATATCCAATATTGTGAGATTGACTATCTCACTTTGACCATTTGTTTAAGAACAGTAAAAAGATTAAAAAATAAGCTTTTTACCCAAATTTTCAAAAAAATCTCATCAAAAGAGACTAGTAGTTTATAGATCTCTATCACCCACGATGGACTATAATAACCCATGATACCTAAAGATTTGTTGAATAAATATTCTAGCCATGTATTGAGACTTAATAGTCTTCTTGATTGGAATGAAATGAGTCTGTTTGCTAAACTTGTCAATAATAGTCCATATACTATCATTTCTATTGGTTGATTTTGATAACCCAAAAAAATAAAATCCATAGCAATGCTTTCCCAAGATTGACTTGAAATTGGTAGTGGTTGCAAAAGCCTTACAAACTTCTGGCAATCAAACTTAATCATTTGACACACAAAACATTTTTTTGACAAATTATTCAATGTTTAGTCGAAAACTTTACCAAAAGAAACATATTTTAAATACCTTGGTTGTGGCTAAAATAGCACAATGAGCCATGTAAGAAGCCACATAACATTCTTCCATTACTCTAGGCCTAAAATCTTTAGTAACTTGTATCTTATTTTTCATCAAAAGAAATCCATCTTTAATAACATAAAAGTTTACCTTTTTACCAAGCTGTAAAGTCTCCCAGATGATTTTAAAATCTTCATCAGAAACACACTTCATGAATACTAGTCAATTCTGGCCATTCTATGATTGCCTTGATCCATCCAAATCCCATCTTTCAATACAATATGGTCCAAGTAGTGAATCTCTTCTAAGAAAAATTCACTCTTTTTACCATTGACATAAAGTTTATGTTTGCAGAATTCTTGAAACACTACTTTCAAGTGTTGCATTTGCCCTTTTTCATCTTTTAAATGAACCAAAATATCATCAAAGAAAATACCTATAAACTTTCTACATGCTCTAAAGATTTTTTTATCATTCTATTAAAGATTGCAGGAGCGATGGTGAGACCAAATGGTAGCACAAGAAACTCATACAAACCAAAAGTTGTCCTAAATGTTTGTTTTATGAATATCTTGAGGAGCAATCCTTATCTAATACTCTTCAAGTCAATCCGGATAAATAGTTTGGATCCATCCAATCTATTGAACATATCATCAATTCTTGGAATGGGAAACCTATTCCGAATTATATCCATACACATACATCAAGATCCATCTTTCTTCAACACTAAGAAAACTAGAAAGCAAACAAGTAAGCAACTAGATCTTTTTAGAGCTTATTCACTTGCTTCATAATCTCCTCTTGTTGTGTTGGGCTCACATGATAGGGTGTCCTATTTGAAGGTGAGCTCCCAAGAATGGCATCAATGTGATGATTTTCTAGTCTCTCTAGTGGTAACTTATCAGGTAAAGTGTCGGCCATAGTTTCTTCGTGAATCAAACATCAAATCGAAACACATATGAAATTATGATTCGAGTATGATTCAAACCCTTGACTTGAATCATATGTAACCCTAATTTTATTAACATATTTTTATATTGTTAGTATTAGATGAAGACATTGGGCTGTAAGAGCTTCTTGCCTTCCAAATTCAAAATTTTAACCTTCAAGCTTCAGCTTACATATGAGATAGCGAGTGAGAGAGACTTCAGCTTTAACAATGCAAGCTAAGTAAACTGCACACTATCTGATTATACTGGATATTGCAATCTTTGAAGGGGGTGGGGAAGAGAGAGAAAGAGAGAGAGAGAGAGAGAGAGAGAGATCTTCCTAGTAGTCAAAAAATTTTATGAAATGTCTAAAATTTTTTTCAAGCGCATCTAAAATCAACTATGGTGTCTACAAAACAATCTTCACACTCCTTTAAGAAACTCGTTCAATCCTCATTCATATCTTAGATAGACTCTTCAATTCTAGACAGTTCGTTAGAATCTTTGACAAATATCAAGTACGAAGAAATAGACTTTTTCATTGCTTTACAAATATGTACATGGGATAAGATGGCAATAGAGTTTTCTTCTACTCCCACATTAAAATATTTATTTTTACTCTTGAAAGAAAATCTAAACTTCTTTTGATTCCAATCAATGGTTGGATCTATTCTTCTATGCCAAACTATTTCTAATACAACATCACAATGACCAAGATCTCCCATGACAAAACTCTCATGATCTACATAATCTCTATCACAATTCTAGTTTCCCAAGAATGGGAGTAACTTTAGACTCCATTTCTTGAAAAGCAATACCTAACATTTTTTGTGTTTCCAAACCCTCCTTTGGTAGATGTAGAGCTTCGACGAACCGAGAATGGATATAATGATATGTAACCCCTATAACAAAATGAATGAGAACAAGTTGATTAGCAATCTTACCCCAAGCCATGAAAAACTTCCTTTTCTCTAAAGAAGTTTCATCCTACTGCAAGGATTCCTCAAGTACAGTAATTGCTTGAGGTGCCTTTTGGGACTAGTTTTCCTCCTTTGCCTTATTAGGATATTAACTAGCCCTGTGTCCTTTTTCTCCATAACAAAGCCATTATCCTTCTCTTGTATATTCTACTAACTACTAATATGTAAGCTTCTTTTTGGATAGCAAAGGTAGTGTATCTCCATCCTTATACTTTGGTTATTGTTTATCTGACTTCTTTTGGTCAAACGTCTTGGTCTTCTTCCTTTGTGGTTTTTCTTTTGAGGCTTTACCAAGCATCCATGGCATATGCAATCCTTCACCTTCTAAGGCCTCAACTTGGGCTGCTTCCAAAGTATCGGGTTGTCATCTTAACAGCTTGTCGTACCATTGGATGTAATCCATAGATAAACATTCTCTTCTCCATATTGAAAGAAACTTCATTAAGAGATGTAAATTTAAGAGAAACAACTGCAAACATGTTGATGTATCTTTCAACATTGTCTCCATGGCTTTGCTTCAGTTCATTCCATTCTTGTTGTAGGAATCATCAAATTTAGATTTTAGAGAGCTGCATTATATAGGTTCATTAGTTCATTGTTTGTTTCTTTGATCATGAGTATCCAGTTTCACTTTCTAAAACTACTCATTATCAAGGTTTCTAGTCAATGTGACTATCTAAATGTAAAAGTCCTAGTCATTTGAGCTTTCTACTCAATCTGACCACCCGACTAAACTTTTAATTTCTCTTGGGCATCTCATCAATGACGACCCAAGTATAGTTATAGAGTGTTTTGGCCATTAGCCACCCTTCAATGGAAAGATTAACATTTAATCATTTTCTGAAACACTCAAATAATACAAATCAAGTTTCAAAGTACATAAGCATCAAATTAATTTGAATCATTGATCCAATATGCCTTGGTAGCAATTGATATACAAAAGGTTGGTTGCAATGATGTCAGCAATGTGTGATCACGCCATACAATGAATCAAGGAGGAGATAACTAGGAAGGTATAAGAATGAAAGAACGAAATATACAATGAGATTACAACACTCTTCACCTCTTAAAAGGCAAGTATTGAAGTCTCTCTTAAAGAGAGAAATAGAGTGATTGAAAAACTATGGCATGAGACCACCAAATATCGAAACTAGGAGAAAGGGGAAACCAACGAGGCAATGCCCAACAATGTGCAAACTAAAATAGATGAGCTGAAGACACACATGACGAAGAAGATTAATACATGGGCGACCATAGTAAAACAAGCACAAGTGAAAGTGGCTGAAAACTCCAAATGGATTGAAGTTGCAAAGAAGACGATAACAAAGAAGGAAGAGCTCATGAATTCAGCACTTGAAGAGGAGAAGAGAAGGAAAATTAGAGTCTTGCACATCCAAGTGGTTGGGTGGAAAAAGAAAGACATCCCTCCAAAAGATGCCAAGAGCATATGAAAAAAAACGAGAGTGAAGAACCCCTCCATTCTAGAAAATGCATAGCACATAGCAAAGGATTTAGAAAAGGGTTGGTCTCTTATGATCAAATTTGCTGATTTGGAGTCACGACTGACATTCCTCTCCAAAAAGAAGGCTCTCAAAGGAGAGAAAGTTATACCTTGAGAACGATCTTATACCCGCCAAAGTATCCCACCACAAGGAGTGTATACCGCAGGTTATGGAGATCCGCAAAGCAAGCAAATAGGCAATATACAAAAACGGGCGCATCATTATGAGACAGACTTGAAGTCCGCAATGTAGAACTATAATGAAGCCATAAGGACGGATTCAAGGCTATTCCAAGATACCTTCACTGACAAGGACATCATCCTATATGCAAAGACACTAGTTCTAAAGTCCGAGCATGCACTTGCCAAAGGTGAGAGGCTATAGATAGGAGACGGCATATGAAACTAGCCTTCCTTCCGTGGATGGGTGGTAATTCCCTAACTACAACTTAGTTACAACAATAACATTTATTACAAAATTCAAAAATGCAAACTAACTTAGAATCTTGGATAATGGACACCCTGTTGGCCCCAAAACGGGCGCACCTTTCAGTATTTATTTAACTTAATTGAATAAGAAGTTGATGTATAGTGGGATTTTCCCACTCCCTTTCAGTATTCCAACTCCCCTTGCTATCCAAAATAACGAGCAAGTCTTCAATCTAATTTGCCCCTTTATTCGGGCAATCAATTAGCCTTCATCCACTTTGATGGAGATGAAAATTTCCCCAAATTCATTGATTTGCTAGTCCCTCCACTTAAACCTGACTAAAAGCAGCTTCAGCCCTATTGAATCCAAGTCTTGGAGCTTCCAATTTCTAGCATGCTTCCTAAGGCTGCTGCTAAACCCTAATCCATGTTGCATGTTAGGTTTTACAGCAGAGAAATCTGAAATTTCTCAGCCTCTAGTGATCTCAATGTTGTAATCTTTGAACCAAGGTTGTAGAAAGGCTCGGAGATAAGAGAGAATGTTAAGGAGAGAAAATTCAAACTTTCTTCATGAAGAACTGAAGAAAATCTGTCATTTACTGTTGCCGTCCTATCTCAACAACTTGTAGATGCAAAGAACTGAAAAAAATCAGTCATTTACTACTATTGCCTTGTCTCAATAGTCTATAGATGTTGACACCTGCTATTGATTGGTCTTCTCCTACCCCTAGCTGCATCAGAAGGTCTTCCAATGGCTGCAAATCAAACCATCTTGAAAGCTGAATCCACTTAAACACCTCTCTTCAGTCTCTAAAGACGTTTTTTAGTCTTGCATGGGCATTTTTTACAAGTGTCAACCTTCCCAAATGATTTTTCCAACATTATCCATAATTAAATATTAACTTTTAGTCTTTAAATACTGAAAATTAATCTAATAATTATTTTGTTGCCCTGAAAAATAATCTCACTGGCCAATAATTGAATTGGCTAGGCAACTTTCATTCTCGAGTGTCTCTGCATCATCTTTGACCATCAGATTGGTATTAAGTACCATTAAAACATCAGTTCTCTAATGTCACCAACTAACACTTACGGCCAAACGAATGACCTAGACCAATAACTGACACCAAATACCACCAAGTACCTATGTGACATAACTTATAGCAACTTTTTCCTTTCAGCTCTCGTGATTTTCTCAGATCCCGAGCTCATAAATTTACTCTAACCCCAATTACACCTCACATGTGCAACATTTACTTAACCATGTGATTAAAAATTAATCTACATATTAATTGAGATTTCAAAATTGCATGTCCTCATGACAGCATACCACCCTAGAGTCAGATCAAGAGGGGGGACCAAAGGGTCTCAAGAAGTGGTTGTGTTGGTACAGGTCATGTGGAGAGATAAGAAGACTTACTTCATGTGGATCCGGATATATACAAGTCCCATGATATATACATGGCAATGTGCTACTTTACTCTAGCAAATTTTCCATATGCATCACCCGAGGGGGTGGGGGTCACCATATCTACCATTATATAAGGATATTAGAGACTATTCTAATATTGGAGATGTCCTATTGGCTATGAACTTTAATGCCCGCACAGCACAGAGATAGGTTCCCTTCTTCTAGAGCAAGAACCACATGTACAAAGAGAGAGCACCAAAGGAGACGGGGCTCAACTAGACATCACACGACAATTGAGTACACAAATTATAGTGACCATCTCCTAGCCTTGAGAGCCACACATGGATTAGTCATCTTTAACTCTTGGGATCGATGGCTTGATCAAACACTCTCATATATTTTCCACATTAACATGCATCCAAACATACAAAAGGAGCCCCCTCCGAAGGACCCATACAGAGACTAGAAGTGAGCACGATGGACTATCTCCTAGGGCCCTTGTCCCTCATCCCCAGCATATAGTCTTTCAAAGTATCCCCTCATCCACTAGCAATGGCAATCGACCATGCCTACCTTTAATTTACTATCACATATGCACATGATGCGATCCCTCAAGTGAATAGTCATCTAAGCTTCCCCAAATACCACTAATTAGATTCACAAGTGCTTACTTGGGATCATCTCTATTAGGACTTGCAAGAGATGCATCCCCACATATCCCTAGAGGATTGCACATCACAACTTTCTAGAACACTTTACATCTCAACTACCATGTATTTTCCCTACACGTGCATCCATTCCACCCCTCCAAGCAAAAATGTCTCACAAAATAGCTAGTATGACAAGGAGTGCAATTCACAAAGAAACCCGTCTTCGTCTCAAGCAAGGTAAAGCACAAGGGACCTACACACACACCCAAATATACTGGACCTTTCACCACCTAGTACGAGAGAAGCTAACAACATTTCTATCCAAGTTGGAGCACGAGTTTTTCTTAGAAGAGGATAGCAAGGAGTCGTGCAAGGCATTCTAGAAGCCCTAAGCCCATACATCCAATGCCTCCCCAGAAATGTAGTAAGCATATGCTAACTCACTATATCAGGTATATTGTCACCACAACGAGAAATGAACTTAATGATTTAATTAAACTTCACGAAGACTTTTAACTAAAGTGAACTAATATTGATATCCCTAGCTCTTGGCATAATGGCCATTGTACCGATAGTAAAGGATTTGACGCTAGGGCATGTGGTGGACAAGTGTACGGGCCATGTGGTAAACAAGGTGCAACGTGACACTTTCATCAAAAAAGTTTGCACATTAGAATTAAGTTACATTGAAAGTTTCACCCAATAAGAAGCTCACTTAGGGCATTTAAGTTATTAAGCAAGCCTTTAGCTAAAGTTTTGCCCAATAAGTAGCTCACTTATGATTAATGACTAAGTTATTAATTAGCCCTTAATAAAAAATGTAATATGATTAAGGAGCAACTGGTTACTCATTTGGAAAGTTTATATTGGCTATTTGGGGCCTCTTCTCTCTCATTTGAAGCAACCCAAGTTTGGAGACAACCACTTTTTTCTTTCTTGCTATAGAAATTTACAGATGTCAGCCATAAAATGACCTTATGGCATAGATGGGAGCATAGACAACAGCAAATTTTTCTATTTGCTGAAAATTCGATTACAACAAGGTTTATACTCGATGAAAACAGTGTATAGTAAGAGGCAAACGGTAAAAGATGTCACACAACAATGGTAGTAGAAGTGAGAAATAGGAATCCCCTCTTGGAAGGCACTCAACACATGGTTTTGAGTTTTCAAATGCTGAAAATTCTTCAGGACAGCCAGCAACAAATGTGATCGGTGACCATGCAGCTCAATCACATTAATTACACAAGTCCAAGGTACTCAGGAAAACTACTTTTTTAAAAGAAAATGCACTTCACTGGTGAACAACCCTTTTGATGCAAGGCAAGGCACCATCAACTTGGGTGCAATTGAAACGGGTTTTCTCTTCTCAATGGCTCACAAACCCTTTTGAAGTGGATGTGACAACAACTTGGCACAAACTAGATGCAATTCATTATGCTAATTTGGAAGAGTACACAAACAAATTTTGGGCAGCTCTATTGCCAATTAGCTCTTTTCATGGGGTCACTATGGCTGAGCAAATAGAGACCTACTATTGTGGTCTATCCAAAGAAATCTGTGACTATTGCACCAAGACAAAAGTGACTAGCTTGGCACGACAAAATTCACATAAATGGAAAATACAAATGTTGCCAATCAATCTTGGACATTGGACACCCGGTTGGCCCCAAAATCGGTGCCCCTTGCAGTATTTCTTTAACTTGTATTCTCAAGGTTGAAGAACACTAAGATCTTGCTCGATCTCCTTTAATCCTCAATAGATCTTGCTGTCCATAGCAACCAGCTGTTAGAGATTTATTCATCCCCTAGACAGCATTGGCAGTCTACTGATGTACAGTACTCCCAGAGGCACATTTATGCATTTCCTTTGTACCAGTCAAACAATTCTATGCAGTTGCCAGTTCATTTTCAAGAAGTCAAGTAGGCCAAATAGGCCGTGTAGGATTCCATAAGGCAGTCAGATTTTCTGCACTGCATTTATTATGATTATTTTATTGCTACAATTGTATTTTGCAGTAGACCTCATCAGTTTTTTCCCTATTTTTTGGCCTATTTATAGGCTGGCGTGATCTAGTTATTTCTTGCTTGGTTTTTCAGGTGAAGAGAGAGATCGCCTCGCAGAGATACATTTGACAGCCCATGTACATATCTGCCTTCTTCATTTCAGCACTCATTCAATGCAGATTTCTGCATTCTACTCTCTTTTCTCTCTCCCTCTTCTCTTTGTGTTCATTTTATTTCAATCTGATCATACATTTCCACATTCGCTACACTCTGACATGGTATCAGAGCAGCCTTGAAGGGCTGATTGATCGTGGGCAGATTTGAATGGGAGATGTCAGTGCAACAGAAGATTGTGTTTTCAGCATTCAAGGGTGAGCACAAGGGCTGACCATCGACATAAGGCTAAGACGAACAAATGAAACATGAAAAAGGAGAAAATTTGCTCTTTTTTGCAAGTCTTTGATGTTTGTGAAGGAGAAAAGGCTGTGTTTTCTACCTTTTGGAGTAAATTTTGAGTTCTCATCACCTCTGGCAATTGAAACAAGTTTGGAATGAGCAGAGGAAGCCCTAGCAGGCTGCGTTTTCAAAGGCAGAGGAGGCTACCCTTGTTTTTGTGTAGGTTATTCAAGTGACAATGTCTTCAAAGATCAAGGTGGAATTTCAAGCTATTATGGACTACAAGGTCCTTGTGTTACCGGCTCTTCCTTCCGTTTAAAAGCTCAATTGGGGAGAATTACCGCATCTAGCGGGTAATGATGCTTGCCATCCTAGAGTCCTATGATTTGGCCGATGCTCAAGCTTTCTACTAATGAGAAAGTTGAGTTGGTAAAGGTACAAGCACATTGGGATAAACTAAATGCCCACATCCACTCCTTCCTCTTTCTCTCTTGCTCTAGGGCCGTAATTACTCACATCGAGCATTTGACTATTGCTTGGGAGATATGGCTAGAATTAGACCAATTATACAATCAAATAATTGTGATGAAGCGGGTGTTTCTAGAGGTACATATGCAAACATTGAACCCGTCAGGTTCACTTCTATGCGAGAGCATATCAATAAGCTTCGGCAATTGCAAATGCAAGTCCAAAATGCAAAGATGTTGATTACCTTAAAGGACATGGCGATACTCTTCTTTCACAATTACCACCCTAATTTAATGCATTCTATTCTGCCTTCATTGCTTCAAGGCGCATAGATACCCTTAAGTGGGAGGAGTTGGTTTCTATGGTCATGGATCTGGAGGAACAACTCAAAGATCAAAATGCTTCCAAGTCAAAGGCATTGGCAAGCTAGTCTTCCCAACATAAGAGCAACAACAACAAGGACAAGAAGACCAAGCAAGATAAAGCCAAGGAATCTACTCGTCACATTTGTGGTAAGACAAGTCGTTGGAAAAAGGATTGCCCTGAGAAGGACAAGAAGAACACCAAGAAGAAGAAAACTATGAAGGACTGAGGAGTGGTGGCTACTCCTTCATCGATCGCTTTCCTCCATCTGGAGGTGATTGAGAATGCCTCTTCAATGGCCTCTAAAGCAGCGATGTTGAACCCCCAACTCATGAGTGGATTGTGGATAATGGCGCTTGTCGTCACACGTCTCCTTCTACAGATAGTATTCCCCATATGTGTCCAATGCATGCGCAAATTCTCATAGGTGATAGCTCTTTGGTCCCTATCAGAGGCAAGGTGACATGCAACTGATTCCGGATGGGCAAGTCGGTGCCCCACATTAAAAGTTCTCTATGTGATGGGTTTGAGATATCATCTTCTTTTAGTGAGCAAGATTTGTGCCCTTGGTCTCATGGTCCACTTTGATAAGGACTTTCCAAGTTCTTGATGAAGATTCTCAACAAGTGCAAGTTATGAGGAGAATGGAGTCTACAAGATGCACACTTCATTAGTCTTTAATTCTCTTCTTTTTTCTTCCCAAACTCAAAGCAAGCTATAGCATGATAAATTTGGCCACCTCAACTACGAGTACCCTGGAAAGACAGCTCGTGGTAAACTTCTGTGTGGATTGCTAAAGATTGGGGTAAACCACCCGCCATGTGTATCTTGTATTCATGGCAAGAAGTATAAAGATGCTATTTCTAGCAAGGCTTCACATAGTGCTAAGATGCCCTTTGAGCCCGTTTAAACAAACTTAATTAGCAAGATGACTTCACTGTATTTCTTAGAGCTGAAGTCTAAGGCATTCTCACACTTTAATGATTGGTTGATCTTCAAGGAGAACAGATCTAGTAGGAAACTCAAGTCCCTACCTCCAACAAAGGAGAGAAGTTTGTCTCCAACGAGCTAGACAGGTTTTGTGCAAATCGTGGCATTCAGTAGGAGTTTGCCAACACAAACACGCCTCAAGAGAATGGCATATTGGAGCAAAAGAATCGCAATGTGATGAAGATGGCACAAACTATGATGGAGCGTCAACAAACACCTCAGTGTCTATGGGCTTAAATAGTGACCACCATTATCCACATTCTTAATCGGTCACCTATATCGGCTATGGTTGGTATGACACCTTTTGAGAAGTACTTTAGTCAAAAGCCAGATGTCTTGTATTGCAGGGTGTTCAAGTGCGATGCTTATATCCACGTCCCAAAGAAACAAAGAAATAAGTTAGATGTCTTTAATTGCCACCTTTCAAAGGCCAAGTGTTCTAGGTTCTAGCTCACAATCCCAAGGATACAAGCTTTATGATCTCATTTCATAGGTCTACATGAGTCGCAATTTCAGTTCATGGAGTTTCCAACTGCAAAGAGAGGTTCACTATCAATCGAAAAGGAGAGTGCCTCACCATTGGATTCACCCATTGAGTCCGCAACAATGGATGTTCCAAAGACTTCCTTAGAGGCAAAGTAGCAAGGGGAGGATTGACATCCTTCTCAATGGCCAATGATACACTTCGTGCTTAAGGGAGTGAGGGAGTTCCTAAGGAGTGGTAACTGCAAGATGGCCTGTAGTGATCTCGAAGGAACCAAGCACACTCCACTGGGCTTGTTTGTACTAACTATTATTTGATATTTCATGCTATGAGCAAAATGGCACTTGGGATCTTCTATCTCAATCTGTTCATTAGTGAAAGGTGATTGGAGTCAAGTAGGTCTTTAAGACCAAGTACCATCATAATGGCATCCTAGATAAGCACAAGGTACGGGTGTTGAGCTAAAAATGCATTAGCCTGACTTAAACAACCCCAAAAGAGAAACCTTAATATTTTAAAAATAAATGCGATCCTAGAGAGTAACTATGTTCCACATGCCAAACCCTAATTTGGGTGCTTCCAAACTCTCTATAAATAGGGATGTTGCTCACCACTCTCCCTCAATCTCGTTTTAGCACATTTCAAGAACTCTCTCTACTACCCACACCCTGTCCATGGAGGACATTGCGGTCAAAGCTTCCCATTGTTGTCTGCTATCATCTAGCACCTAATTCTAGCCTCCATTATCCACATCCAACTGTCGCTTGCTAATCCTATCACTGCTGCCAAACTTCCGTTTGCTGCCAAGTGTTTCTTCCCAGCTGTAGGCAACCACATCCAGGCTGCATTTATTGTCATCTAGGACTTCTAGAGTTGTCACCATCACCAGGTGTTGTCGCCCACATCTGATGACCTACATTTTGATCTTCTCTCTCCTCCACAGGTTATTCCACACTATTGCATGCATCTTCCATCCTATTACCCACATCGAGCTGTTTGTGTTTGCCTTTCTAACTGTCACTAGGTATTCTCTTTGCTCCACACTTTGCATTTGCTGCATGTTCTCTCTCCTCTATTGTCATCTACATCAAATGTAGCCTCCCAAGTTGTGTTCGCCAGTGTTGGAACACATAGAGGCTACCTTGCTGCGTTTAAGGATCCGTTTCGAAGTACAACACTCTCCAACTCATAATGTAACCAACCTTCCCCTTTGGATAGGGTGGGAAAACTTCCTCATTAAGCACTATTTACAGCAATTAGCAAATTCATAAAACTAAAAAGTACACTTTACCATATAATCTTGGAAATTGGACACCCTGTTGGCACCAAAACTGTTGTCCCTTTCGGTATTTATTTAACTTAATTGAAGAAGAAGTTAATGTACAGTAAGATTCTCCCAATCCCTTTTGGTATTTCAACTCCCTTTGCTGTTCAAAATGACTAACAAGTCTTTAATCTAATTTGCCCCTTGATTTGGGCAATCAATTTCCCTTCACCCGCTTTGATGGAGATGGAAAATACCCCAAATTCAATTATTTGTTCGTCCCTCCACTTGAATAGGCTAAAATCAATTTCAGCCCTGATGAATCCAAGTCTTGGAGCTTCCAATTTTTTTTAACACACTTCTCGAGGTTGTCGCTAAACCCTAAATTCTGCTCCAAATTTGGGTTTACAGCAGTGAAATCTGAAATTTCTCAACCTCTGGTGATCTCAATGCTGCAATCTTTGGAACAAGGCTGTAGAAAGGCTAGGAGATGAGAGAGAATGCTGAGGAGAGAGAAAATTCAGACTTTCTTTGTGAAGAACTGAAGAAAAGCTGTCATTTACTCCTACTGCCCTGTCTCAACAGCTTGTAGATGCAAAGAACTGAAGAAAATCAGTCATTTACTGCTGATTCCTTGTCTCAACAGCCTGTAGATGTTGTCACCTGCTGTTGATTGGTCTTCTCCTGCCCCCGGCTGCCTCAAAAGGTCCTCCAATGATTGCAAATCACACCAGAAGCATCTCCTCCCTCTCTCTTGCGAGCTGAATACACAAAAAATGCCTCTCTCCAGCCTCTAAAGACGTTTTTCAGTCTTGCATGGGCATTTTTTACTAGAGACAGCCTTCCCAAATGGTTTTTTTCAACATTGTCCATAATTAAATATTAATTTTCAATCTTTAAATACTAAAAATTAATCTAATAATTATTTTGGTGCCCTAAAAAATCATTTGACTGACCAATATTTAAATTAGCTAGGCAACTCTCATTCCTGAGTGTCTCTCCACCATCTTTGATCATCAGATTGGCGTTAGGTACTATTAAACACCACTTCTCTAATGTCATCAATTGACACTTATGGCCAAATGAATAACCTAGGCCAACAAGTGGCACCAGATACCACCAAGCACCTATGCAACATAGCTTATAGTAACTTTTGCCTTTGACATCCCGTGATTTCCTGGAGTCACAGGCTCGTAAATTTACTCTAACCCCAATTACACCTCACATGTGCCACATTTACTTAACCATGTGATTAAATTTTAATCCATATATTAAGTGAGATTTCAAAAATACATGTCCTCATAACAAAACCTTAACCTTGATCCTAGAGACACGAGAGTTTAAGGTTCAATATTCACTGCATAGTGCGTTTGTTGCATGAGCATCATGTATTCAATAGTCATTCACTTCGTTATTCACTGTGTTCATTGTCTCTAAGTTACCTTAACCTTAACTATGTTCTGTGTTATCAATCTAAGTTACCCTAAACCTTGGCCTTTGATTGAAAAGCTCATCCGCAAAAGCGGAAACAATACAAGGACTAGATGACTTTGAACGCATTCACACCACTACTCTAGTCCCCACAACCAAACATGGACGAAAACGATCAAGAGAAGGCCTCCCATCTTGCTACTACTCAATCTGACATGGGCAAAGAACCATCGGATTATCATGGAGTCCAAAGATTATATCATATTTCCACCCCAGAGTATGATCTCATCCGTATGCATAGAGCTCAGCAAAAGGTTAAATAAAGGTAAGCCATAGTTAATCCTTTATATTCGATGCACAAAAACTAATAATATTGTAGGGCCTTTGGAATCTCCACTGTGGACTCACCATTTGCAAGTGAAACCTAGCTCGAATTACACTCCACTTCCACAATAATACTTTTCTCCAATGCCACATATAAACCTTTTTATGTTAGATTCTACACCAACTGATTTTGTCTTTTTTGTTGGATCAGGGGATGCTATTAGCAAATCTGTCAGTTCATGGTTGAGTCCGTGCATGAGATTCAGTGAGCTAGGGCACCAAGATATTATTCTAATTATTTAGGCATTTTTTCTAGCATTTTATGATGGTCATTTTAGCATTTATTGATGG
Organism: Lygodium microphyllum; assembly: GCF_053477565.2. NCBI lineage: Eukaryota > Viridiplantae > Streptophyta > Polypodiopsida > Schizaeales > Lygodiaceae > Lygodium > Lygodium microphyllum. The sequence goes on along the minus strand of NC_141158.1, from coordinate 15,793,046 downwards.
CTGGCTTGACATGATTTATGGCGTTATTTTTGCCTATTTATTCAAGCTTCTCCTCCACATTCATCGTTATGATCATTCATCACCTGATTGGTTCTCGTGGAGGGAGAGGAGCAAATGCCAATGCCTTCACAGCCGGTGACTCACATTGGTTTTGTACTGTCTCATATCTTGGTATATGGATTTCATTTCCCGAGTATCTCTTCACTTCTGAGTTCCTTGTGCAGTGTTCTTTTCTTTTGCAGCGTTTCTCTTTCTCTTTTCTTTGTCTCTTGTGTACAGCAACTTTCCACATGCTTCCATCACTACATCCACTTCTAACATGGTATCAAAGCACAGGATCATTGTTCCTGCTGCTGTTTTACACTCTTTCAGGTCTGAGTTTTGACTTTTCATCTGCTGATTGGACCTGTTTTGACTGCTCTGACAGATTTACAGCCTAGGCGACCATCTTCTGATCATTTTTGGCCTGTCTCCTCAGCATTTTGTAGACTGCCATTTTCATTTTCAGCTTTTTGGGCTTGTTTCAATGCTAGGGACCTGTTACTAACCCTTCCAAATCTGCATTTTGGTGTCTGCTGCTTGCGTTTTACTGATCAGCACCTGTGTTTTGGCTGTATGCTTTTGTGCAAGGCCGGGCAACAATATTGTCTGGCTGGTTCTGATTATTTTTGGTCCGTCTTCTCACTTTGTGGTACACTGCTCAGCTTTAGAGAGGATTCATGTGCATCTAGTTGTTATGTTCTCATCACTACACTTTGGTTACTGTTGATCTTTTCTCTATGTGCTTTCTTACTGCTTGGAACTAGTGCAATCCTTGTGAGTCTGTAATTTTTGCATACTGTTCTTTGAAGATCCCTTACCTTTCTTCATCTTCTCTATATCACCCTCATGATAGCTCCTCCGACATCTCCTCTTGGTGGCCAGCATGCAAATATTCTTTACTCATCTACAAGTGTTATATTGGAGACTTGTTGTGTTCCGCTCCAGGTTTCTATGAGGATGCTATCTCTTGGTACTATAGAGGTTCCAGTTTCAAAGAGAGGTGCCATACCGTGGAAGACAAAGAAGTCTCAATGCTATTATTGTGGCCACAATGGACACCTCCAGAAGGACTACAGGACCTTAGCAACTTTACCACAGGAGCAAGCACGGACGATAACGATGGGTGATGACTCTCTTAGTGAGTCTTCCTCTTCTCCAAGTCCAGGTTTAGGCTCCATCTATGTGGCCTTGACAATAGCTACACAAGCCTCCCTTTCAAGCTACTAGTATAGGTGATGGGATCATCCCTCACAACTCTTCGATGCCAAAGAGGGGGGGTGAGATTTTGGTGTAATGGGGTTAGAGAGCCTCATCTATACAAGTATATAGGTGCACAGGTTCCCAAGAGGGGTTTCCTTGACACACTGACTGAAGTTAGCATATTCAAATCTTGGAGCAGGGATTGACATCCAGGTTCATGATGAGCCAGTTATTTAATAGAGAATGGGATTGGCTGAACTCACATGAGGGGACACTTTGGCAGTCTCGTCAAAGGCAAATCCATGGTCACATATGTTCAAAGGCATTTTCGACAAGATAGTCTTGTATGCTACTGTGAGACATTGTTAACAAATATTGAGAGCTGCTATGATTCTTCTCTATTTTCAGGTGCTGATTCGATTGACATCGACATCACGTTCTCTCCGAGGCACCTTGGGGGTGGCTTGCGCACCCACTACTTGGATATCCATGGTTCTACTATGATGGGACATTATCATTGTATATTGTATTGAATCAGATCACCCATGATCTGAGAGAGGGTGTTAGTAGATATGTGTTCATGGCTGAGTCTATTCGTGAGATTCAGTGAGCTAGGGCACCAAGATATTATCCTAATTATTTAGGCATTTTTCTTGGCATTTTATAATGGTCAATTTAGCATTTATTGCTGGCCAACCTAACATGATTTATGGGATTATTTTTTCCTATTTATTCAAGCTTCTCCTCCACATTCATCATTATGATCATTCATCACCTGATTGGTTCTGATGGAGAGAGAGAAGCAGGTGCTAGTGCCTTCACAACCAATGACTACATTGGATTTGTACCATCTCATATCTTGATATATGAATTCCATTTCTCGAGCATCTCTTTGCTTCTAAGTTCCTTATGCAATGTTCTTTTCTTTTACAATGTTTCTCTTTCTCTTTTCTTTCTCTCTGGTGTACAGCAGTCTGTTACAATAGTTTTCCACACACTTTCATCCCTACATCCACTTCTAATAGATGCTTGTGAAGAAGGAACTCTTCAAAATAACCTTCAGTTTCTGAGTAATGAGGAAGACATGTATTTCTTTATGAGCTAAAAATTAGGTAAGAAGCTAAAAGAAGAACTTGTAAGTATTCCTTCCCTTCCTTTTCCTTCAAACAATTTTGTTTCTCATGGTCGATTTGGAGTAGGTGCATCTTCATCCGATTCTCAATTTAATGCAAACAATGGACAAAGGGAACCAACCATGTTTCCTACAACAATATCAATCGCTGATCCATTTGGGCTACCACCCATCCCCTCTCATCTTCCACTACACCTTCCTTTTCGCTCTCATTAACTGCACCACATTTACCACCACACACCACACCAGGGGATTCTACACACTTCGACACAGCCTTTAGTATGAAGATATGCTAGGGTTTGCACTAAGGAAACACAGCATGTACGACCAAGAATGAAACACAAAGACTCAAACAATGACAAAAGCAAAACTCAAACCCTAAATGCAAAAAGCAAAAATGCAAAACTCAAAACTTAAACACACAGTCAAACACAAAGAGAAGAAACTCTGAAGTAAATGAATGCTGTAAATGAATGTAAGAGTATACAAAAAACCCAAGGACAAAGCAAGGGAGTATCGGACAACGATGTCCACCAGAGACAGATCTCAAGTGTTGTAACCACCAGTCAAAGATGAGCGAGTACTGAATAATGAAAGGCAGTAGGCTGGTCACCAAAACACAGCAATCGGAGGCTAAATTCTAGTAAACACAGCAATGTACCACTAGAAAAGGCTGAAAACTAATCACCCAAGGCAGAGAACTATCTAGTGACAATAGGAGAGATGTTTGCTAATGTAAACGGCTTGCTGGATAGCAAAAACGCGAGCCCAATGGAAGAGATGGCAGCAACATGTCACTTGGCACCAGATGCTGAAAACGCAAGCTTATTAGGCGCTATGATGACACAACAAATGGAGACCTCCAAACAGCAGAGTGATGGCTGAAAACATGCCACCTAGGGCTAGATAGTGATGGGCTACAGTCAAGGGCTACAATCGGTGATGGCTGGACAGCAAATGGTAGGTAGCTGATGGTTGAAATCTGCACGGCAGAGTGAGAAACCTGCACAAAAGGATGAGGCTGAATGGTGGGTAACCCCTCTATTTATAGATGTTGAAGGATGCCCCAAAAAATTAAGGTTTTGGGGGACCACTGAAATTCTCTCGAACTGTGCACCAAATTTACATTTTTCATTAATTAAGCGTGTTTTGGGGCTATTTAAAAATGCTAACCAATTGTAAAGCAACATTCAAGACCTCTATATATCCATTTCCGAGTTGTATACCTATGACAGAGACTAGACCTCCCACACACACACTTTCCAGTTATCCCTATGGGAGTGCATCCCAAACATACTTGAGTGTGGATCGTTTGATACCGTAGTTTGCATCTATGACATTACCTAGTGGACCATCCGGTCATTATATACCCCAACTAACATTTGGATAGGGCTATCGTGTCCTAGTGCCTCTGCCTCCACCTTTTGTACCATATGGAACTATGGTCGTTTCAGTACCTCCACATCAATTGGCACTTATCGAACTTCAGCAAACAATTTCTACCTATCCACCATTACCCCCTCCTTATCCACCACCACCTCCATCATCTTATTCTCCACCCTACCCCTCATATCCACCTTCACAGACACCTCATGGTTCTAGCCCCTCATCCGCTGAGTATGCTTTTAATGGCAAGACTTGTTCCAACGGGTTAAACTACATGACTTGGTCTAACTTGGTGAGGCATGTCTTAGACTCTTAAAACATATAGAGTTGCGTGCATGGGTTGAAACCCCAACCTAATCCTGCACTTATTCCATACAAGGTCATTTGCTCATGGAAGGCTCATAACACCTCTGCTATTGTCGAGCTTATGCAAGGAGCTTATGCAAGGCTTACTACCTAAGTTTCACTCTCAGCTTCAACATTTCAACTTGGCATCCGAGCCTTGGGCACACTTGACTGACCACTATGCAGCTCGAGATAGGACTCATCGCATCAATTTGGATCGTGAGCTCCAAAACTTTAAAATCACAGACAAGGATGACTTAAAAGTCAAGCTAGCTGAGTATGAATGTCTCCTTACTGAGTTCTCAACCATTGGGACCCCTAAGTCCTCTAACAATCAAATTACCATGTTCCTTAACAAACTCCCAAGAAAATATTTCCATTTTGTGCAGCAAATGATTTCACTACCTCATAAGTTCACATAATATGAGTTTGGTATGTTGCATTATGTGCGGTTGTTCAATCAATTTCATAAAATGTCTTCGATTTCACAACGACCACAATCAAGGTCCTAGACTCTCAAACTAGTTTAGTGACTGCTCAAGGCAAGCCACAACTAATGGTCTTTACCACGTGACCCATTTTCTTACAGAGCCGACTGACAATGATTCAGAGTTCCATCGCTTCCAAGCCTTGACCACCACACGAGAGCCCACAGACTCTGAGTGTCTTTGGCATTTTTGTTTAGGACATCTTGGCTATGACTCTCTTTATGAGCTATCACATCAAGGGATGGGTGAGGGCCTTCTACGCCTAAAACTATCTCGAGAGGTTTGTAAAGCATGTCAACTGGGTAAGCAGCATCGTACATCCTTACCTCAACAATCTACCACTTGTGCTAAGAAACCCCTTAGGATCATTCATATGGATCTTTGTGGTCCTTCATCTACTTCCGCCTTGAATGGAGCACTATACTTCTTTTTGCTAATGGATGATTTCTCTAGGTACATGTGGGTGTACTTCCTCAAGCACGAGTTAGATGCCTCCACTTATTTTAGTGCTTAGGTGTTGTTGGTTCATAACCAGATTGGTCATCGTGTGGGTACTATGAGGAGTGATTTTGGTGGCGATTTTACCTCCCACGAGTTCTCTAAGTTTCTACAAGAGCAAGGCATAGCACGCTAGCTCACCTCTACAACTCCCCTACACAGAATGTAGTCAAAGAGCATAAGACCGGACAATCATGAATATGGCATACTCTATGCTATTCGCAATAACGCTTTGAGGCTATGAACACTTCGGTGTACATCCTTAACCAATGTCCCTGACTGTAGTAGCCTCTAAAGTCGGAACTCTGTATGAAGCATTTGTTGGCTCTCGGCCTCTTGTTTCTCACTTCACGGTCTGTGGTAGTCATGTTTATATGCACACCCTTGATCACAAGATAGGAAAGCTCACCCCTCAAGCTAATCTCTTGATCTTTGTGGACTATTCTTCCGAGGCGAAAGCCTACCGTTGGTTTGATCCTCAGACGAGCAAGGTGATTGTTAGGAGGAATTTCATCTTTGATGAGAGAGATATCGTGCAATCTTTTGCACCGGACTCTGCGTCCTTACCTCCTCTCACATCACATGAGATCATGCCTTCTAAGCCGGGTCTACTGCCCACTCGTGACCTTCTTGCAGACACTTCACCTCCCAAGCCCCCTTCATGAGACTCATTACCTCACTAGTACTAGCAAACCATGTAGGATTCAAGTATCCTTCCACCGGATTCCACTTTGGAGGGCCCTAGAAGGTCTACTTGGCTCACCTCTGAGGCTTCCTATGCATTGTTGTTTGCAATTGATTACATTGCGCATTCAAACCTGAACAATTGGCAAGAGGTTCTCCAGGACACTCTATGGCATGAGCCCATGGAAAAGGAGCTGGATAGTATCGACTGAAATGGGAGTTGAACCTTGGTGGATCGTTCTCATCACAAGCCACTCATCAAGACGAAGTGGATTTTTAGGACCGAGCTAAAGGCTAAAGGTGCTTTAGACAAATACAAGACTCGCCTTATAGTGCAAGGTTTCAAGCAAAGGCACGACATTGACTCTGAAGAAACCTTTGCACCTACCGCTCTATTGACATCTTTTCATCTATTGGTTGCACTCATCACTCACCATGGCTGGTCAATCTATCAGATGGATATCAAAAGTGCATTTCTACATAGTTATTTGGAGAAGGAAATCCATGTGGAGCAACCTCTTGGCTTCTCTTCCGCTAACCAAAACGACAAGGTATTTTACTTGCAAAAAGCTCTTTATGGGCTAAAGTAAGCACCGAGGTCTTGATACCATAGAATGGACGAGTTCTTACGGATTCATGGATACCGTTCTACCCCCCATGATCCAAATCTATACTTGTGCACCACAAAAGCAAGGGTCAACTTTATCCTGTTATACATTGTGGTCACACTTCTCACTGGCTCAAATTCTGCAACACAATAGCAAAAATCAAGGCAAAGCTTTGCGTTACATTTGAGATGACCGACTTAGGTTTATTGTCTTATTTCTTGGGGATGGAGATTATTTGATACAAGGAAAGTATCTTTCTATCACAACAGAAGTACACCCTATAGTTGGTGAAACAGTATTGCACCGATCAAACACGGTGAGTGGCCAGACCTCTAGATCCCACTATCCATCTACATAAGGATACCTTGAGTCAACCTTTTTATGCTCACACCTATCGCTCTATTGTAGGGAAGCTACTTTGGTTTATACATACTAGGTCAGATCTTGCATACTCAGTTAGTTTGCTTAGTCAATATTTTAATGCACTAGGATGTCTAATTGGATTGCTTGTCTTCATGTGTTAAGATATTTAACATGTACTTATAATTATGGACTCATTTAAGATCATGCTTGTCTTTATGTGTTAAGATATTTAAGATGTACTTATAATTATGGACTCACTTATGATCATGGTTTATGCTTGCAGGGATACATTGATTCTGACTAGGCAGAAGATCCTCACACCCAACATTCCCATGATGGCTATCTCTTTACCTTGGGCTCGGCATCCATCTCTTAGGCTAGCCGTAAGTAGAAGACGGTAGTAGTTTCCACCGCTGAGACAGAGTAAAGCTCTTTTCAATAGTACCACTGAGAACATCTATTTGAGGAACTTGCTAACTGCACTTCAGTTTCCTTCTAGGGTGCCTACAGTTGTTTACTAAGACAACTAGAGTGCCATTGCCCTTGCGAACAATCCGACCATCACACCTTCAACACAACACATAGCGGTTCACTTCCACTTCACCAAAGAGCAAGTTGGCCTAGGCACTATTCATCTAGAGTTTGTCTTCTAGTGATTTTGCAAATATTTTGACTAAGGCAATCAACTAGCCGGTTCTACAATACCTTCTACCTTGGATTGGCTTAGGTACACCCTCCCACTTCAGATTGGTGTGGAGAGGGTACTTCCTGTTAGCAGTCATGTTTGTCATGCCTTGTCATCTCCTGCCTGTGAGCCTCAGTCTGAGTCAAACGAGGACATTAGGAGCTCTGACTTGTCTATCACTTGTTTTGACGGAGGAGGTAGCTCATTCTAGAGCACTCAGATGTGCATTTCCCGGGGCAGTTTCTGCATTCATCAGCTTGCCTCACCTGCCGGACATTGTCCACCCTTTCCGGGATTTTCCTAAGCATTCCTAGCATTTTTACCAGCATTAAATGCTGGTCAGATCAGCATTAAATGCTGGTCGGACATATTTATGGCCTCAAATTTCAGGTTGGCCAGTTTGTGGGTTTTTTGGCTATTTATAGCCATTTCCCACTTGGCAGTCAATTGTATTATCAACTTCCCTCCTTCTTTGGCAAGTGCACACTCCGACTCCGTCATCTTCCTCCGTCTTCGGTGCTGCCATCATCATCAGCCTGTTCTGGTGCCCTCACTGACCCTCCAGGCTGCGTGCAGGGACTGATCAGTCCATTTCAGTGTATTCAGCATTCATTTCAGTCAGTGCAGATTTTCTTCCTTCATTCTCTGCTTTCTCTCTCCTCTCCTCCGTGTTCGTGTTCTTCTTCCGTTGCGCACTCTCACATGGTATCATCGCCAAACTGAGAGCACGGAGGTCTTCATCGACTGGAGAGACACCACACCTATCATCTGTTGCTGCCCCCCTTCTCTTCAACAGCCAGGCGGCCCCTCCAGGTGGTCTGAATATTTGCGTTTGCTGCATCAGCCCCTTCCAGAGGCTGCCACGTCATCAACCAGCCCCTGTTTCCTTGCGTTTTCAGCTGGGCGCCTCCACTACAGGCTGCGTTTTGCATCCAAGGTGGTCGTATTCCCTCCTGGCGGCTCATCTCCAGCTGGCGCTTCTTTTCTGGGCTGCGTTTTGGTGCCTGGCAACTTTCCCTCCGGATTTTGTGCCCTACACAACTGCGTTTTCACCTCCTGGTGATAGGCGACCTGATTTCCTGGAGTTTGGTGGTTCTTCTGGTGGTTGGTGACCCTTCTGGTGGTCATTCTTCGGCATTGGCACAGTTTTCTTTGGTGTTTGGTATTTTGCAGATTGGAAGATGTCTTCTCATCAATTTACAGGTTTTGATGACTCAGATGATGAGCTTTTGTCTCGACATTCATCTGAACGGAAGCGTGATTTCTATCACGAGGACCGTCGTCCGGAGTCTATTCCTCTTTCCCGTCCCCCTTCTATTCATGTATCTCGGCGATCCCCTTCCAGTGGGCCGAAGATGCAGCCTTTGGTACCCCCTGTACAGGTACCCGTACTTCCTCAGCTGCCCAAAGAGGACCGATTGGATGGCTCCAACTTTTCTCTATGGTCCTGCAAGGTGGAGTGTATCTTGGACTCCTTTGATCTTTGGGAGCTTGTTTCTGTTCCTATTCCCCGGCCTCAGGTGGATCCCGCAGATGGGACATCTATGGATCGTGTAGCCTTATGGGATCGGCTTAATTCTAGAGCCAGATCTTTCCTCTTTCTGAGTTTGCAGGATTCTGTCCTTGTTCTTGTTCACAGGTTGAAGACTGTAGCAGACGTGTGGAGAAAGCTCGCGTCTCTCTATCAACAGAAGACGTTTGCCCACCGGATATCTCTCGAAAAGAAGTTGCGGATGCTCGCTATTGATGATAGTCCTTCCATGAAGGACCACATCAACAGATTACAGGATATGAGGGATGAGCTTGCATCCCTCCGTCGGACGATATCTTCTGAAGACATGGCTATGATTCTTTTGACTCAGCTGCCATCGCCTCGGTTTGATGTCTTCTACACCAGCCTTCTTACATCGAGGACCCGTGAGAAGCTTCTATGGGAGGAGCTATCCCTGCTTGTCTTGGAGCATGATGAGCGACTCAGAGAGGTCAGTGCTAGTGGATCCGACTCCACTAGAGCCTTTGTTGCAGGTTCGGGAGGACAGAAGAAGAAGACGAAGTCAAAGGCTAAGCAGAAGGACAGTTCTTCAGGCTCTGACTCAGATTCAGAGAGACCGAAGTGCCCACACTGTGGGAAAGGGACACATCCCGAGGAGAAATGCTGGAAGAAGTACCCTCACTTTCGTCCGGGAGTGAAGGGTGGATCTACATCGGAGCCTTCTTCTACCTCTACACCAGCTGTTACCCATGAGTCAGTGTTCCTTCATATCCATGCTTTGGTGGCTGCAGTGTCTTCTGCGCAGCCTTGGTTAGTGGACAGTGGTGCTTCGAGTCATATGACTCCCCGAGGTGATTTGTTACAGGATCTCCGTCCATCAGAGGGTTCAGTCACTGTTGGTGACATTTTATCGGTGCCTATTAGTGGTGTTGGCACATTGCCTTTGTTTACAGACCGACCTTCGAGCTCCTTTTCACAGGCCCTACATGTTCCGGATTTGGGCCTTCCCCTCCTCTCAGTTTATGGTCTTACGAGGCTTGGCACACGAGTGATCTTCACTGAGCATGCCGTTGTTATTGAGGATTCTCTTACAGGAGCTGTCTTAGCTACAGGTTGGCAGGAGAGCGGGCTTTACAGGCTCCATTCCCCTTCTTTGATGCAGGGTCCTCCGAGGCAGTCTATTGCTACACCCGTTCCCGCTTGTGCACCTTCTATTCCACAGGTTCCTTCCCATCCCCCACCTCCTCCGGTGGTTCCCTCATACCCCCCATCCCTTTTAGAGGGGGACGATCTCGGTGATGCGGCTGTGGATTCCCTAGCCCCTAGTGTTTTAGAGGGGGATTCCCAGGATCGTGAGGAGCTCCTTCAGCGGCAGTCTACATCGACGGACTTCATCGACCTTGGCATTCCTCTTACCACCCCACGATCCGTTTCTCCCTTGGCCTTCAGCCACATCCAGGATCTGAGAGGGGGTGTTAGCAGTCATGTTTGTCATGCCTTGTCATCTCCTGCCTGTGAGCCTCAGTCTGAGTCAAACGAGGACATTAGGAGCTCTGACTTGTCTATCACTTGTTTTGACGGAGGAGGTAGCTCATTCTAGAGCACTCAGATGTGCATTTCCCGGGGCAGTTTCTGCATTCATCAGCTTGCCTCACCTGCCGGACATTGTCCACCCTTTCCGGGATTTTCCTGAGCATTCCTGGCATTTTTACCAGCATTAAATGCTGGTCAGATCAGCATTAAATGCTGGTCGGACATATTTATGGCCTCAAATTTCAGGTCGGCCAGTTTGTGGGTTTTTTGGCTATCTATAGCCATTTCCCACTTGGCAGTCAGTTGTATTATCAACTTCCCTCCTTCTTTGGCAGGTGCACACTCCGACTCCGTCATCTTCCTCCATCTTCGATGCTGCCATCATCATCAATCTGTTCTGGTGCCCTCACTGACGCTCCGGGCTGCGTGCAGGGACTGATCAGTCCATTTCAGTGTATTCAGCATTCATTTCAGTCAGTGCAGATTTTCTTCCTTCATTCTCTGCTTTCTCTCTCCTCTCCTCTGTGTTCGTGTTCTTCTTCCGTTGCGCACTCTCACACTTCCCTCTTGCTTCTCCTTCCAGTTTAAGAGGGGGCAATTTCCTTCTCTTGATAGTGATAGTGATGATGCTTACAATTTTTTTTTCACTCTCAGATATTTATTTACTTTGTATTGTACATTATGGACATTTGTAACTTCATCCGTGATAGCCTTTCCCTCACTTACATAGGCAAGTTTTGCCAAGCGACAATCTTCTAAATGCATTTTTCAGCCCCAATCGAATTAATCTTTAGGATATTGATTCTCAAAACTATTTAATTATTAATTCTTGCTCATAAAAATAACTATACCAGTCAACAATTAAAATTGGCTAGACAAATTTGTCATCCAAGTATTTTTTAGCATCTATTACCCCCCAAATTGGGATTAATTAATTAATTAATGCCAAGTTCCTAATGCCATCATTAACATTAATGGCTAATGAAATATATTCTAGGCCAAAATCTATGACCACGCATGACCTAGTACCCAACTAACATAACTTGTTACAACTTTTGCCTTTGGCACACTTGTTAGAGTTGGACATTCCCTGGACAGGTAGGAGCAACAAGAGCAACTGGTGCAATAGGCAACATGTGTTGAAGGAGTGCCACGTGGCAGTTGGTCAGTCAAACGGACTATGCAGTCAGACAGCTGTTGTCTAGTCAGCTGCATTAAATGCAGCTGACCTACATTATTTATGGCATTTTTTTCCAGCCTATTTATAGGCTTTGATTTCAACAATCTCAATCAATTGTTTTCACAAATTTCAGGCTGCAAACCGTGGAGACTGCCCTCGAGGCTGACAGAGACTGAGATCTTCAAGGTGGAGACATATGCAGATATTCTCTCTGCACCCGTGTATATTTCTCCATCCTCATACAACATTCTTCATTGCAGATTTTATGCATTTTACTATCTCTTTCTCTCTCTCTCTCTTCTCTCTCTCTTCACTCTCTGTCTTGGTCATTCGGTTCCGCATTGCTTCACTCTGACATGGTATCAAAGCATTGAAGGTTTGACCCATCTGAAGAGGAGATTTCAGCGCGACACAAGGTTGCGTTTTCAGCGTTCAAGTGCAAGCAGAAGGGCTGCGCATCAAAACAAGGCTGAGGCAAGCATGGGTGTGTGAGAAAGGAGAAGATTTGCTAAAGTTGCTGCTGATTTTTGCTGTTAGAGAAGGAAGAAGGCTGTGTTTTGGGCCTTCAAGTGCAGATTTTACCTTTTCATCGCCTCTACTGGGTGAAGAAGGAGCAGAACAAGTGAACCATAGCCCTAGCAGGCTGTATTTTCACAGTCAAAGGGGACTGCTCTTTGTGTTTTGTGTAGGCATTGTAGGTGAAGATGTCTTCTGAGGCTGAGACAGAGTTTCAAGTGATCATGGACCAGAAGGTGCCTGTCTTACTGGCTCTTCCATCAAATCAAAAGCTCGATGGTGAGAATTACCGCATTTGGCGGGTCATGATGCTTGCCATTCTGGAGCCCTATGATTTGGTGGAGCTTGTTACGCATGCTATTCATCATCCTTCTTCACGAGACAAGTCCAGACTCTCTTCCAATGATAAGGTGGAGTTGGCAAAGGCTCAAGCACATTGGGATAAACTCAATGCTCACATTCGCTCGTTTTTATTTCTTTGATGTACTATAGTCATTATCTCTCATATTGAGCATTTGATGGTGGCCTGGGAGATATGGTTGGAGCATGATTAAATGTACAATCGAATGACCATCATGAAGCAGGTTTCTTTGGAAATGCAGATGCAAACAATTGGAGGTGGTTGAAGATTCGACCTTGACCACTTCTAATGTTGCGTTGACGGCCCCATACAATCAGGAGCGAATTGTTGACAATGGTGCCTCCCAGCACATGTCTCCTTCTTCAGCAGGTGTTGCTCATTTGCAACCTTCGCATGGCCAGATTCTCATTGGAGACAATTCATCCATCCCTATATAGGGACGGGACAACATGCATCTTATTCCAAATGGACGTGGTAGAGCCCATACATCTAAGGTGCCAGCCTGGGGGTACCATCTCCTTTCGGTGCACAAGATTTGTGCCCTCGGCCTTTTGGTCGAATTTGATGAGGATTCTTTTTGGATTCTTGATCATGTATCGAGATAGATTCTTTCTTCAGGTTATGAGGAGAATGGAGTCTACAAGTTGCGGTCTTCTTCTGCCTTGACTTCTCTTCTTCTTACCTCCCAAACTCAATCGGAGCTTTGGCATGCTCGGTTTGGCCACCTCAATTATGATTACCTTCAGAAGGCGTCAACGAGACAATTTGTTCGAGGTTTGCCAGATATTGTGGTGAGCTAGCAACCATAGTTTTTCCATACGTGAATCAAACGTCAAACGCAAATGCGTATGAAAGTATGAAACGAGTATGATTCAGACCCTAGACTTGAATCATACGTGACCCTAATTTTTTAACATATTCTTAACAAAATATGAGAAAAATACACAACTTTAAGATATGATAAACATAATAAACATGTGCTAATTTCAAAATAAAAGAACAATGCACAACTCTTGAACTTTGAAGACTGAGACTCCAGAGTTTGAGTCCAAAACCAGCACCTACACATGTCACATGGTGCACTATAGTCCCAGGCTCCAACCTCCACGTCTGTAACCTCGAATCTCAATATTCAACCTTCAGGTCAGTAGACTGTGAAGTTGTGAACAGTGAAGAGTCCGGACTCTGAAGACTCACTGCAATCTGCACTGCTCAGTGTTCACAGGCTGAAGCCTGAGAGAGAAAGAGAGAGAGAGAGAGAGAGAGAGAGAGAGAGAGAGAGAGATAGAGAGAGAGAGAGATCTTACCTGATGATCAAAAAGTTTGGGGCAGCAGTATTTCCAAGTAGAGAGCTGTGTTTCCCACAGTTTGTGGAGTTCCTCGGGCTGAGTTCAGTCGTCTTCAGTCACGATTCCTCAGGAGTGTGTGTTTCAGACTGCCTGGATCCAAGGAAAGAGTCGGCAGATAAAGACGACCACATTCTGTATGCTTTTGTGTAAAGTCATCAACATTTTTTAATTAAAAAAAAGTCAAGTCTGATATGGGGTTTTCAAACGTCTGTTTTTCAGACGTTTACAGACGTCTGAAAACAACTATGCTAGCAACCTTGTGTATCCTATATCCGTGGGAAGCAAACTCACGATGTCATTCCCAACAAGGCTTTGAGGCGGTCTTCTGCACCCTTGGAGCTTGTTTCTACCGATCTTTGTGGACCAATGAGAACGGAGTCCCTTCGAGGGAGCTTGTATTTCATGCTAATTGTGAATGATTACAACAAGATGACCTAGGCTTATTTCTTGCAACTGAAGTCAGAGGCTTTCTCCAACTTTAAGGATTGGTTGCTCTTTGAGGAGAACCGATCGGGCAGGAAACTGAAGACCTTATGATTGGATAAGGGTGGAGATTTTGTTTCTAATGAGTTTGCTCGTTTTTGTGCAAATCATGGTATTCACCAAGAGTTTGCCAATATAAACACCCCTCAGGAGAATGGCATCTTGGAGCGGAAGAATCATAGTGTGATCAAGATGGCTCGTACCATGATGGAGCATTGTCAAACACCTCAGTGTCTATGGGCTGAGACTGTGGCTACCGTAGTTCACATCCTTAATTGTTCCTCTACTTCCGTTGTTGTTGGTATGACTCCATAAGAGGCATACTTTGGGTCCAATCCAGATGTTTCTTATTTCAGGGTTTTTGGGTGTGATGCCTATGTTAACATCCCGAAGCGGCTTCCAAAAGACAGGTGTTTGTGGGCTATAGCTTGCAGTCTCAAGGCTACCGATTGTATGATCCTATTAAGTGATGGAGCAGGAGCTAGAGTCGATTGGGAGGAATGGCACTTGGTTTCTCGTGCTAAAGCCTCCTCATAAGATCATTGGCGTCAAATGGGTCTTGAATACCGCAGTGATGGCACTTTGGACAAGCACAAGGCCCGCCTTGTTGCTAAAGGTTTTGCACAGCACCCAGGCATTGATTTCCATGATACTTGTGCCCCTACAGCTCAGATGGCCACTATTCGTGTCATTCTTGCCTTGGCTAGCCAAAGGAGATGGCCGGTTTATCAACTAGATGTGAAGTTTGCCTTCTTGAATGGAGAGTTGAAGGAGGAGATCTATGTTCAGCAGCTCCAAGCTTCGGTTCTTCTAATAGTAAGTTGTATAGGTTGCAGAAGGCTCTCTATGGCCTTAAGAAGGCTCCCCATGCTTGGAATGAGAAGATTGACTCATTCCTCTAGGAAAAGTTAGGGTATCGTGTTAGAGCTAGAGTCATCCCCTAGACACGCTGGTTTAGGGTTTCTCTGTGGACAACAGTACAACAGAGTGCAAAGGACACGTCAGCAGCATACAAACAGAGCAGGATGCCACATCAGCAGTACGGCAAGATGCCACGTGGCGCTGGTTCAGTCGGACAGCAGGTTTGTCCAGTCAGACAGCAGTTTACTGCATAGTCAGACAGTTTTTTGCTTATTTTATTCAGCCGACCTGCTTCTGGTGATTGTTCTTTTCTTGGCTGTAAATAGCCAGCCCCTGGTGCACACATTCATTCATTCAAATTCTGGTCTTGAGATCTGTTGGCTGAGACAGACTATGCTCGGCCGGGCTGACTGAGATCGAGGTCATCAAGTTGGAGAGACACGCAGATATTTCCTCTACCCCCGTGTATATTTCTGCACTCTTATACAGCATACTACACTACAGATTTTCTGCATTTACACTGTCTCCTCTTTCTCTCTCTTTTTTTTCGTAAAAGGTAATTGTATTAATTACGAAAAAAATACAAGATTACTTGATTACAAGATACATGACGACAATCCAAGCCATCATGTGAAGAGGTTCTAAGAACTACAAGTTACAATGTCATGGCAAGGATGCGGAGGAAATTGCCATATGCCAGGGACGGAAGTCCTCCGTAGAGAGCAAATCAGAACGATGGAGAAGAGCTAACTGCCAATACAAGAGGCCCTTAAGCCTCACAATATGCCACTGAACATTAGAGGCGGAGTCAAACAGAAAAGCATTCCGAATAGTCCAGTTATGCCAACAGCCCCAGTATCGAAGAAAGTGATACATGAGCTTCATATGTGGCTGTGCGGGAGTAGGGTATTTGGGCTGGCCAAAAACCCAATCAAAGGGGCGTAGGGTGATACCAACCACCCCTCGCCAAACAACCGACAAAAATAACCAGACTTTCTTAGCGACGGGGCAAGAAATAAATCGGTGGCGGGCGGATTCCATAGTAGTGGTGCAAAAGAAACAGGTGCCATTGGAGATTCGTCGCTTGGAAAGAGCCGAAGCAAGCGGAAGACCCCCAATCATCACTCTCCAAAGAAAGACTTTATATTTAAAGGGTGTCTTGTTCAACCAGCCCTCCATCACAGTTGCCCTCCACCATGACCGGGATTTACGCAATCCCCATAAAGCATTCGCTTTAGTAACTAGCCATTGATGATCTTTAATCAGAAGATGATACACTTGGTTAGCAGAAGCTTTGCTCAAATTCAGCCAGCCTTGTAGGTCCCAATCCTGCCAGGGATGATCCGAAGCAAGAGCAAGAAAGGGTTGTTTGCTCTCGAGCACCGTCAAAAGCTGTTCCCATAAAGGCCTATATCCACGAGGGATCTTGAAAAGCCTCCTAGCTGTACGAAACGATATAAGCACATTGCGACTGGCAAGGGTGGCATCCGCAATCGAAGACAAGCCCAAACGTGCCATCCGGTTGAATTGTGGTCTAAGCTCATGTTTACCTTCCCACGAAAGTAAACGCAAGACTGCCAGTAATTCCAATTGAAAAGAGTTAGTAGCCAAGCAATCCTCCGTTGGATGCCACTGAGCCTTTTGAAGGACGTGTTTCCAGGAACATACCAAATGAGTAAGCAGCGATGAAGAAGAACTGGAGAACCGCGAATCAGCATTAAGAACATGCCACCAAGAACTCCAGATTTAGGTATTGCCATGCAGAAGCCCATGGCCCTCTAGGAAATAACGGGCTATAGCGACCCACGGATGATGATCCGAGCACATGGCGCGGAAAAGAGACCAACGAAGTGCCTGCATGTGAGTTTGGGCATCTAAAATAGCTCCGCCACCCATGCGTTTGGGGGTGCACGCATGCGACCACGAGATCCAGGAAATACCTGCATGCAATGAGTCCTTCTTCCATAGCATGAAGCGAATAGACTAAGTAAGAGCATTCAGAGTCGTAGTAGTCCAGGGCAACAATGGCAAGAAATAAGTGAGCATTGGCAACATAATTATCTGGGCTACTTTGAGGCGAACATGGAAGGGCCAGGCCTGAGACTTCCAATACATAAACTTAGCCACCATTTTCTGAGAAATCCACTGCAAAAGCTGCTTTGGAAGAACATCAACACCCAAAGGGTAGCCAAGATGTCTGACAATGGAGCCACGAGGAACAACCAGACCCTGCCAGTCCAAGGACTGCAAATCCGACTCCGTGCAGCTTAGAATGGCTGATTTGAGCGCATTGATACGAAGGCCTGACGCCTGACCAAAGAGACCCCAAACATCCAATGCTTTTCGAAGGTTATCCTTGTCCGCACACAAAATCATAAAGGTATCATCCGCCAGGGATTGGCTAATGAAGTGCAGTCCTGTAGGAAGCGACAGTCCAACCAACTGAGAAGAGGCAGCCATATGTGATAACACGGAAAGAACTGGATGTGTCGCAAGGGCAAAGAATAAAGGGCTCAAAGGGCACCCCTGTGTGATAGAACGGGCAAGGACAAATGGCTTAGTAACACCTCCGTTCAGCATGACTCGCGAAGACGCCGCAGCACTAATGGTGTAGATCAGACGAGACATCCGAGCACCAAAGCCCATAGCAGACATAAGTTCAGCAACGAAAGACCAGTCCAGATAGTCAAAAGCCTTTTCCAGGTCCAGTTGAATCAGTACAACCTCCTGATTAGAATGCCTGGCATAATCAATGGCCAATTGGGCATTCAAAACATTGTGTAGAATATTTCGGCCCTTAATGAAACCATACTGAAGAGGGTGCACAAGGGCAGGGAGATGCTTATGGAGCCGATTCGCCATTACTTTGGAAAAGATTTTGTACATGGAACCCATCAAAGAAATTGGACGCCACTGTGTCAACTTAGATGGCGAAGGAACTTTTGGAAGCAGTTTAATAAGTCCTTGTTTCCATGAGGGAGGCATGATCCCCGTTTCCCACACCTGCTGAAACAAAGCCTGTAATGGTTTCGCCAGTTGGGTAGCGAAAGCTTCAAAGAACTCATTGGTAAGACCATCCCAACCCGGACTTTTATCTTTGGGCAAGTGTAACAAGACGTCCATAACCTCTGCCTCACCAATATCTGACTCCATAGTAGCTTGCATGTCCTGCGGAAGCTGATTGCGGACCAAGTCATAAAAAACCGAACAGGCCTGAGTAATTTGGACTGAAGGTGGAGAAGCGGAACCAAGAAGGTCACGGAAATAATTCCTGCACATATGCACAATGGTCTGTGGATCCAGGATAAGGTGGCCTTCTGCATCCTCGAGTCTGGTCATATTCTCTCGAGCAGGAGAGGCATGGAGAGCTCGAAAGAACTTATGGGTCTGACATGCACTATCTTGCAAAGTCTCTATCAGATGTTGCAATTTGGCCTGCTGATACGATTTTAACTGAAAGTCTTTAATAAGATCGGCCACCTGCATGGCTAGTGCAAGCAGAAATGCATCATCCGGAGTGTCCATCAGCAGGGAGCGAACCAAAACCAGCAGGTCCTCCGCGGCCTGTCGACGGCGCCGACAAAGAGAGGCATGATAGATCCCATACTGCCGAGCAACCCGCTGCACATTAGAGAGCAATCTTTCAAATGCCGCAGTGCCCTGAGAGGAAAAGTCCAAGAAGAATCTGTCAAGCAATTGCTGCATATAGCCCTGAAAAATTGCATGCTTCAAGTAGGACGAGTTGAAACGCAAAGGGAGTCTCTCCAGAAATTGCTTGAAAGGTGCAATGGGTTGTGCAAGCAACTCGAACTGCAGAGGGAAATGGTCCGACAAGGCATATTGCTGCAGCACTTTTATTTCGAGCATCTCAGGCAGAAAATCATCATTCTGCATGATATATATACGGTCCAACCGCGACCATGTTGTTGCATACTGGGCCAAATGGAAAGTAAAGCCTGTAGAAGACGGGTGTAGCCAGGACCAGAGATCTTGCTTAAGAACAGCAAGAGCCAACTCATGCCACATACGACTTTCCGGCACATCCATTACCCAGTGCTCCGATGTGGACTCGGAAGAATCAACACACATATTGAAATCCCCCATGAAGAAGCCCCGTCTGCCAAGTGACAAGGAAGTCTGCAAAGTCTGCCAAAGCTCTCGGCGAGATAACGAATCATTCGGAGCATAGAGGCCAAGTAGCCACAAGATTTCCCCTTCGAGTAAAATTTCAACCACCAAAAAGCGGCCATGAACATCATTTTTAATAAGAACAAGCTGATATTTGGCATGTACAATCATGAGCACACCCGAATAATGCATGGCCTGTGTTCCGGCATAGAACAAACGAAAGCCATGGCAATCCACAACTTTTCCGGCGTCACTATGACTCTTGTGCTCCACAGCGCACAGGACATCCCACTGATTCTCATACAATGCAGTCCACATGGCATGTTACTTGTGTCGAGAACAAATTCCTCGCACATTCCACGTGGCCATTTTCATGTGTATGCAAAACACAGTCAGGTACGAGGCACAGCTTGCCTCGATTTGACTTTGTCGGCGAGAATGTCCAGGACTCCCTCATCCAAGAAATCCGCCAACACCGCAAAAGAGTTCTGAGGACCAGATTTGGAAGTAGACGGCATATCTGCTTGCTTGGGGTTGGAACGTGGATAACGACGGTCCCACAGGGTAATGACGTTGCCTCTGGTATCAAAAGCCAGCTTTGCAAGTGGACCCTTTAGACGATCCGAATACATTTTCTTGGCGGGCTGAGGACGGGGGGCTGAGAAAACCATAGCACGAGCAGAGCGCTCGGGAGACAACATTTCCTTCCTGCGCATATATGTACGCATGGAATCTTGGGAGGTAGTAGGCACAGTACGCTCCATGCCAGCAACAATCCTGTTGCCTTTTTTTGCACGGACTTCAACCCAATCAGTGGCACGGGAATCCAGACCCGAAACCTGTTGTTTACCTTTGGCCAGAACTTGGGGCGGGTGGATAGTATCCAGCGACGGAGCATCACACACCATATCTTCCATGGGCGGAGCAACATGGCCCGCATCTGAAATGTGTTGCTGCTCTGGGCATTCGGCCATAAAGTGCCCCAACTGTCCACAGGAAAAGCAATGGCCTGTAAAATTGCCCCATTTCAAACGAAAGTGTAACGGATGCATGCCAGAGCAATTGAGGCGTAACCAAGCAGGTCGTTTCCTTGCAGTATCCCATAACATGCACAAGCGGTTGCGATTCACAGCCCTGAGACTGGGAGGGACCAGAACCGTGCCCACAGCGGCCATAGCATCATTCAATAGCGGCCAATAAACAGCCGGACAATTTTCCACTTCTACCCACACAGGGCATTCACGTTGCAGGAGGCGCTGAAAATCGGCCATCGGGCGCCATGGAACCACATGAACCAACCGACGATCAAAAAACAAAGGTAGTTTAGACAGGAGAGCAGCACGGTGCGTCTCCGTTTTCAAGAGGACCTCAAAAAAACCTCGGGACCCAACAAAAATCTCTTCAACACATTCCCCTTGTAGCAGACTCTGCAGCCATTGGCGAATACGGGAAAGCAACGGGATTCGACCAGTGAAGAAGAGTATCACAGCTCGATCATAAAACACCGAAAAGGAACGTAGGACAGTTTTGGGGTCGACGGTAGCTTCCAGAACATCTTCAGGTGCAGAGTCAAAGAAGGCTTCCTGATTATGTTGAACATATTCGCCAAGTAGAGTGTTGGCAAATTCCAGCAGATGCTCCCAGTCCACCTCCTGAGAGTCCACAGAATCCGAAGCAACCTGCGCATAGGAACGATCCTGAATAACACCTATCTCTTCCGAGGTATGCTTGGTACGTTTACCTGCAGGCTGGATGTCAGGACCCGGGGGCATCTCTTCAGGGCACGGAACCATATCCTCCGGTTCCTCAGCATCAGAATCCGGGCCAAGTGCTGCCACCGTTTGGTCTATGAAATCCAGATCCAAACCAGCCATCGGGTATGACGAGCTGATCTCGAAGGAGGACTGACGCACAGTGCAGATCACTGTCGGCTAAGTTGGAAATCGGTATCCCTGTAAGCTGGGTTTGCACACAGCGGAGGACGACCCTCAGGACATCACACGAACAGGTTGCAGGCATTAAAAGTTTGGGGCGACCACCACGGTGGCTGACTGGAGAGGGCAGCGTCTCGCAGGCGTCGACGGGGCCACAGCCACACTAACGCAGAGGAAACGAGCACAGGCAGCGCAGGTGGGCGGTCGTCAGGCAAGCCGGATCCGACAGGCACAAGCAAACAGGGACGGGACAGGCGGACAAGCTCCAGGCGTCAACAGTGCGCACTGTCAGGGTGCGCAGGTCAGGCGAGGGTAGGGACAGGACTAGGCGACGTGGCGACGGGGCAACCTGGCTCGTGGACGACGGGGCGCGCAGGCGTCAGGGCAGTCAAGCGACGGCGCGCAGGGAACGGGCCGCTCAGGCGACAGGGCGCGCAAACGACGGGGCGCGACGGGCAGTCAGACGACGGGGCACTCCGACGACGAGCAGTCAAACGACGGGGCGCGACGGGCAATCAGGCAACGGGCACTCAGGCGTGACGAGGCACGCAGACGACAGGGCGCCATTGACCGACATCGCTACTCTCTCTCTCTCTCTCTCTCTCTCTCTCTCTCTCTCTCTCTCTCTCTTTGTCCTACCCTTCCGTATCACTGCACTCTGACATGGTATCAGAGCGGTGAAGACGGACTGACTAAGCATTGAACCTATCTGAAGAGGATTTCAGCGTGACACAAGGCTGCGTTTCCAGGATTCGAGGGCGAGTGGGAGGGCTGTGCATCGGATCAAGGCTGAAGCGAGCGTGGGCGTGCGGGAAAGGAGTCTAACTGGTGAATTTGCTGCAGGTTATTGCTATTCGAAGGGGAGGAAGGCTGCGTTTTAGGCCTCCACTGCAGATTTTACCTTTTCATCGCCTCTAGCGGGTGAAAAAGGTTTGGGCAGCGGAGGAACCAGCCCTAACACGCTGCATTTACACACTCAGAGGGGGCTGATTTTGCATTTGTGCAGGCATTGCAGGTGAACATGTCTACAAAGGCTGATTTGGAGTTCCAAGTGATCATGGACAGGAAGGTGCCTGTCCTACCGGCTCTTGCATCGGATCAGAAGCTTGATGGTGACAATTACCACATTTGGCGGGTGATGATGTTGGCCATTCTAGAGTCTTATGATCTGGAGGAGCTTGTATTGGAGGAGATCAACTGGCCCTCGGTGCTAGATGAGTCCAAACTCTCTTCCAATGCTTGTGCAGAGGTGACCAAGGCCCAGTCTCATTGGGACAAACTAAATGCCAGGATTCGTTCTTTTCTTTTTCTGTGTTGCACTACAACCATGATCGCTCACATTGAGCACTTGACGGTGGCTCAAGAGATATGGCAGGAGCTCGACTAGATGTACAACCGGATGACCCTGATGAAAAGGGTTTCTTTGGAGGTGCAGATGCGGACCTTGTCCATGAATAAGTCTTCTTCGCTTCAGGAACACATCAACAAGCTTCGGCAGCTTCAGATGCAGGTTCAAAATGCGAGGAAGCCTATTTCCTCCGAAGACATGGCAATCACTTTACTGTCCTAGTTGCCGCCACGATTCAATACCTTTTATTCCGCTCTTATTGCATCAAGGCAGGCGTCGACTCTTCAGTGGGAAGAGTTGATTCCTATGGTCTTGGACCAAGAGGAACAGTTGAAGGGACAGAGTGCTTCCAAATCAAAGGCTTTGGTTGGTCAAGCCTCTCAGAAGAAGGGAAAGGACCAAAATAAGAAGAAGGAGAACAACAAATCCAAGGACAAGGAGAAGGAATCGACTTGCCATATTTGTGGTAAGACTGGTCACTGGAAGAAGAATTGCCCCGACAAAGACAAGAAGGACACGAAGGATTCTGGAGTGGTGGTTGCACCCTCATCAGCTACTTTTCTACACTTAGTGGTCATTGAGGACTCTACACCGAAGACTTCTGATGTTGCGATGTCAGCCCCCTAGGCTCGTGAGTGGATAGTGGACAGTGGTGCCTCCCGGCACATGACTCCTCCTCCCGTTGGTGTTGCCCATTTGCGACCTTCGCATAGACAGCTTCTCATTGGAGATGGCTCTTCTATGTCTATTGCTGCGCGGGGTGAGATGCAGCTTATTCCCGATGGACGTGGTGGTACCCACACTTCCAAGGTGTTGCATGTGCCAGGCTTGGGATATCACTTACTTTCGATTCATAAGAATTGTGCTCTTGGCCTCTTGGTGGAGTTTAACAGTGATATTGTTGGAGTCCTTGATCGTGGATCAAGACAAGTTCTCTCTGCAGGGTATGAGGAGGATAGAATCTACAAATTGAAGTCTTCTACACCTCTTATCTCTCTTCTTCTTACCTCTCAGACAGTCCGAGATATGGCATGCTCGATTTGGCCACTTGAACTATGAGTACCTTCGGAAGGCGTCACAAGGATCGTTTGTCCGAGGTTTGCCCGATATAGTGGTGAGCCATTAGCCATGTGTCTCCTGTATTCGTGGGAAATTGCATTGGGATGCGATTCCCAACAAAGCTTCTAGGCGGTCTACTACACCTATGAAGCTTATATCTACGGATCTTTAAGGCCCGATGAGGACGGAGTCCTTAAAGGGGAGCTTGTACTTCATGTTGATCGTAGATGACTATAGCAGGATGACATGGGCCTATTTCTTGACTTTGAAGTCAGAGGCTTTTTCTCACTTCAAGGATTGGCTTCTCTTTGAGGAGAACCGATCTGGCCGGTGACTGAAGACCTTGCGTTCAAACAAGGGAGGTGAATTTATGTCTAATGAGTTTGCTCAGTTTTGTGCAGATAGAGGCATTCACCAGGAGTTTGCTAACACCAACACTCCTCAAGAAAATGGCATTTTGGAGTGGAAGAACAGAAGCGTGATCGAGATGGCATGCACCACGATGGAGCACCGACAGACACCTCAGTTTCTGTGGGCCGAGGCCTTAGCTACCGCAATTCACATCCTCAATCGATCTCCCACTTCGGCCGTTGACAAGATAACACCTTTTGAGACTTACTTTGGGACGAAGCCTAATGTCTCTTATTTCAGGATCTTTGGGTGTGATGCCTATGTGCACATCCCGAAGACACAACGTGACAAGTTTGAGGCAGCTTCCCGATAGGTTTTTGTTGGCTACAGCTCCCAGTCCCAAGGTTATTGTCTGTTTGATCCTGTCAAGCGAGATGTCTGCACGAGCCGAGATGTGCGATTCGTGGAAGTTCCGGCCACTCCGGGGGGTAAGGAGCACCCCGTCCTTGGAGATCCAGGGGAGAGTTGGGCTCCTGAGACAGTTCCTTTGGAGCCAAAGCCTCTTGATGGAGATTCTTCTTCTGATTCAAAGTCTTCCCTTCCACAGCCACCCCTGAGGAGCTTCTGCCGATGGATGTACCCGAGTCTTCAGTAGATAAAGAGCGACAGGGAGAGGTTCGCTCTCCTCCTCGTTGGGCCCGTGACACACTCCGAGATTCATGGATCGAGGGTGTCCTTGAGGAGTGGGAACCGCAAGATGAACCGTAGAGGTCACGCAGGAATCAAGCACATTCTATGGAGCTTGTTTGCTCTAACTATTGTTTGATAACCCATGTTATACAGGATTGTGAGCCCACTTCAGTGAAGGAGGCTTTGCAGTCTGATCATTGGCGAAAGGCTATGGAAGCCGAGTGGGAAGCTATTGAGAGGAATGGCACTTAGACTCTTGTGCCTCGTCCCTCTCACAAGAAGGTGATTGGTGTCAAGTGGGTCTTCAAGACCAAGTACCTTAGCGATGGTTCTTTGGACAAGCACAAGGCTCACCTTGTTGCTAAAGGTTTTGCTCAACGCCCAGGCATTAACTTCCATGATACTTTTGCCCCCACTGCTCGTATGGCAACTATTCAAGCTGTTCTTGCCTTGGCTAGCCATAGGCGATGGCCTGTCTATCAGTTGGATGTGAAGTCCGCCTTTATCAATGGTGATTTGCAAAAGGAGATCTATGTTGAGCAACCTCCTAGCTTTGGGTCCTCAGATGGGAAAGTCTACACGTTGAAGAAGGCCTTGTATGGCCTTAAGCAGGCTCCGCGTGCATGGAACGAGAAGATTAACTCGTTTCTTCAATCGAAGTTGGGATATCGACGCTCCAAGGCCGATCCGCAGCTCTATTTACACACTTCCAAGGTTGGTCGTGTGTTGTTTGTGTTGTATGTTGATGATTTGATTCTGACAAGGGATCATGCATAGAAGGTCCGAGAGACCAAGACAGCTTTACATCAAACGTTCGAGATAACGCATTTGGGGCTTCTTCATTTCTTCTTGGGTCATGAGATTTATCAGCCTCAGAGGGGGATTTTCATCTCTCAGCAGAGGTACATTCAAGAGCTCTTGGTGACTTTTAAGATGGAGATTTGTCGGACCATTTCTACTCCTCTGGATCCGAACTGAAAGGCCATATCACACTCAGATTCTCCCTTGACGGATGCTTCCCGCTACCGTTAGTTGATTGGATCCTTGATTTGGCTTCTCAACACTCGTGTTGATCTTTGTTTTGTTGTGGGTCTTTTGGCAGGGTTCATGAGTGAAACCAAACAGGTGCATTGGCAGGCTGCCTTGAGGATTCTTCGGTATTTGAGGGGAACCTCTGACTTAGGGATTTCTTATCCAGCAGGTATAGATGCTTCAGATCTTGTTCTTGCAGGTTGGAGTGACTCAGATTGGGCTGGCGATGTGGACCACCAGCGGTCTACTATAGGCTACTATTTTACCTTGGGTACAGGTTCTTTTGGAGTAGCAAGAAGCAGCCCACGGTAGCCCTTTCTTCTATTGAGACGAAGTATCGGGCTATGTCTTCCACCACATGTGAGGTTGTGTGGGTTCGGAGATTGTTGGAAGAGCTTGGCTACCCCCAAACTTGTCCTACTCTTCTACGATGCGACAATGAGAGTTGCATTGCCTTGATACAGAATCTTGTATTCCATGCCCGGACAAAGCACATTGAGATCCAGTATCACTTCATTCGGGAGAAGCTTCTGGATGGGACCATTGATGTGGAGTATTACAAGGAGGAGGATAATCTTGCAAATTTGTTCACGAAGGCGCTTCCCTAGGCTTTACTTCATCAGCATTCCAAATCCCTTAGTCTGATGCCTCGTCCAGGATCTGAGAGGGGGTGTTAGAGGTAGAGTCATCCCCTGGACAAGCTGGTTTAGGGTTTCTCTCTGGACAATAGTACAGCCACGTGGCACTGGTTCAGCCGGACAACAGGTTTGTCCAATCAAACAGCAGTTTACTACACAGTTGGACAGTTTTTTGCTTATTTTATTCAGCCGACCTGCTGCTGCTGGTGATTGTTCTTATCTTGGCTATAAATAGCCAGCCCCTAGTACACATTCATTCATTCAGATTCTGGACTTGAAATCTGTTGGCTGAGACAGACTATGCTCGAGCTGACGAAGATCGAGGTCATCAAGTTGGAGACAGACACAGATATTTCCTCTGCCCCTATGTATATTTCCGCACTCTTATACAGCATACTACACTGCAGATTTTCTGCATTTACACTCTCCTCTCTCTCTCTCTCTCTCTCTCTCTCTCTCTCTCTCTCTCTCTCTCTCTCTCTCTCTCTCTCTCTCTCTCTGTGTTCGCTCTCTCAGTCTTTGTCCTACGCTTCCGCGTCGCTACACTCTGACATATCAACGTTCCAAAGCCGACCCCCAGTTGTATGTACACACCTCAGGTGGAGGTCGTGTGTTGTTTGTCCTTTATGTGGACGACTTGATTGTGACAGGTCACCATACTCACATGGTTGAGCAGACGAAGGCAACACTTTATGAGAAGTTTGAGATGACGGATATGGGACTTCTTCACTTCTTTCTAGGTCATGAGATCTATCAAACTCCGAGGGGGATCTTTATTTTCCAGCAGCAGTATGTACAGGAACTCTTGGCTACGTGTGAGATGAAGGGATGCAAATCTCTTACAACTCCTATGGACCTGAATTGGAAGGCTACAGCTCATTCCAATTCTCCCTTGGCAGATGTTACCCGTTATAGGCAGTTGGTTGGTTCCTTGATCTGGCTTCTTAATACATGTGTTGACTTACGTTATGCTATCATTGTGCTGGCTGAGTTCATGAGTGAACCCAAGATGGTGCATTGGCAACTTGCTTAGAGGATTTTGTGGTTCCTATAGGGGACTCCTAATCTTGGGATCTATTATCCTACTGGCACAAGTGCCCAGGACTTGGTCCTTACAAGTTGGAGTGATTCTGATTGAGCTAGTGATGTGGTTCATCGGAGGTCCACCACAGGTTATTGTTCTACCTTGGGTGCTGGTGCTGTTTCTTGGAGCAACAAGAAGCAACCTACGGTTGCCCTCTCTTCGACTGAGGCAAAGTATCGGGCGGCATCTTCTACTACATGTGAGACAATGTGGCTTCGTAGGCTCTTGGAGGATCTTGGTTGCCCGTCGACAAGTCCTACCGTTCTACAATGCAACCATGAGAGTTGCATTGCCTTGGCCAAGAATCCTATGTTTCATGCTCAAACGAAGCATATTGAGATCCAGTACCATTTCATTTGGAAGAAGATTCTGCATGAGACCATTTCCCTGGTCTATTGCAAGACAGAGGACAATCTTGCAAACTTGTTTACCAAGGCGCTTCCCCAAGTTTTACTTCGACAATACTCCAGATCCCTTAGCCTTCTGTCGTGTCCAAGATCTGAGAGGGGATGTTAGAGCTGAATATTCCCTGGATAGGTAGGAGAAGCAAGAGAAGCTGGTGTAGCAGGCAACAGTCGGACAGCTGTTGTCCGGTCAGCTACAGCCGACCTACATTATTTATGGCATTTTTTTCCAGCCTATTTATAAGCTCTAATTTCAGCAATCTCAGATAGTTGTTTTCATAGATTTCAAGCTGCAAACCATGGAGACTGCCCTCGAGACTGACGGAGACTGAGATCTTTGAGGTGGAGACATACGTAAATATTCTCTCTACACCCATATATATTTCTGCATCCTTATACAGCATTCTTCTCTGCAGATTTTTGTGTTTCGCTCTCTCTCTCTCTTCTCTCTCTGTTCACTCTCTGTCTTGGTCATTCACTTCCGCATTGCTTCACTCTGACAACACTGACATCTCAAGGTCCTTGGCCCATCATTGTGAAATAACTAACTTGCATATCACATATGCATCTCACATTTGCACATTCAATTAATAACTTAATCATGTGCTAAGCAAAACATCGAACTTCATGTCCTCATGACAAACTCACTGTTGAATTGTACCATCTTGTCTTGGTTTATGGATTCCATTTCCCGAGCATTCTTCTTATGAGTTCTTTTGCAATGCTCATCTTTTCTTTGCAATCTCTCTCTTTTGTCTTGGGTTGTGCAATCTATTGCAGCAAATTCTCACACTTCCATTGTTATACCCACTTCTAACAAGAGCACTCCCTTATCCATAGGCAATTTTGACCTTCTATTTGGACAAAGTCTTTTACCCGTGTGAACACCCACTTTGGGTGTGATATTCTAATACCTTAGGGATTGTACTTTCATTCCATCATTCCCACATAGAGGATTTGACCTTCCAACAAGCTTCTCTCTCTTGCTATTCACTATTCACTGTACATGTGTATGTGTGCACGCACGCATGCGTGTGCATGCATGCATACATGCTGCAATTGAGCATTGACCCAACATCAGGATTGTTGATTGGAGGTGCACCATTGGATTTATTTATTTTTATAGAATTGCGAACTATTATTGATGAGGTGTCTCTTGATTAGACTATTATTTTTATGGCTAGCCTTAGAACTCAGTTCCTCATTGGACTTACAAAGGTTCATAAAACTTAGCTTAAGTAAACATGCAAAATTAGCAAAAGCTTGTTCCATTTTTGTAATGGGCTATTTTGGGGAAAAAGCTATTCCAATGCAACTACATGCGTGCATTGAGGAGAGCCCTCTCAATGCATGGGGGGATAATATACACAAACTTCATGCACTCTCTTGCTTTAACATTTTTTATTAGAGCTTTGGTGTGATTGGTGAAGAAATCGTTGTCAATTATGCCTTCATCACATGTATAAGAGGCCCCATCATCATGAACATCAAGGATCCTCGTCATGTCTATTGATCCAAGGTATTGCATAGTGGTTCATGGAAAAGAAATCCTCTTTACTTCATCATCATGAACATCAAGGATCCTCCTCATGTCTATTGATCCAAGGTATTGCATGGTGGTTCATGGAAAAGAAATCCTCTTTACTTCTTTACAACTACATGACATGAACAGTCTTCTATAAGGGAAAATCCACCATCTCCCCTCTAAAACCATTGTTGCTCCTCAAGTACCACCATCCATAGTCATATTTGGTGATCTTACTCCACATAGACTCAAGATCTGCTGCCACTTCCAATTTGAAGGCATATTCTTGTTGTACCCAAAAACACGTTCCCATCCTTCTCTCGCCACCACCATCAGCAAATGGTTATTCTTTCTTTCCACTTGTTTAAGGGTGTGGGTGATTTATTTTAAGCCCAAGGCCTACCCTACTACACTATATGGCTAGGGCCGTCAAGGGGTCTTGTAGCCACTCGCATTAAAAGTTCATTCACATCGTAGTTCACTCACACCCAAAGTTCACTCACATTAAAAGTTCAATCATATTGAAGTTCACTCATATTCATAGTTCTAAGGCTATAGTAGTAAAGGAGTCCTATAAAAAGGACTCCGTGGTTCATTTGTGTTGCATCTTGTGTGATTATGACACTTGGACTCTAGGTGCATGGGTCATCATGTCCACGCGCCAAGACAGTGTGGGTTGGATGAAATGCGAGCACTTTGTGACGTGAGCCTGGCCCATTATACTACTGGCCCCAAGCTCAAGGGTGAGCCTGTTTGGCTCTATGGTAGGAGATAATTAATCTCATTCCCCTACGTTTCATTTCTACACGAGTATGGCTTGTGTTGTGCCTCATCTCCAGGTTTGATTTATGCAGGCACTTCAAAGGCCATCTTCATTTCCAAGGGCTGAACAGGTGAGTTGCATGTCATCGTATCACAATGAAGAAGAGCTATGGCCCACCATTTATATGCTATGTATGCCACACTAACTACCAATCTAGGCATATCTAAAGGGCAAAACTAAGTAAACTAAGTATGGGGTGGATGAAATGAAAAACTCTCAATACGAATTTGAATCAAAGACGTTGAAGAACTTGAACCTGATAGCAGCATGGCTGGTAATCAGCAAGTACCAGGCTGAAGGTGCACCTACTATAATGCAGCCTCGGAACATAGAGACCTCTTTAAAATGCAACTAGGAGCTTATTGAGAGAGACTTTAATCAAGCTATAAAATCAGTGTTATTAGTGAGCAGAGAAAATGGGCTAAAAGATCACTGTTCCTAGTAACAAAACAAACAAGTTCTGGTGTTCCCAAAGTAGAGCTGTTCTAAGGCATCTCCTCTGTTCAACTGGATAAGTAAAACCTTATAGCTTATTGGGTTATTGGGTTATTTCTATGTAAGTTCCATGTGTCCCTATTCTAGAACAAGAATCCCTAGCAACACAAAACTCCCAGAGATAAAAAGAGTTTACTGGACCAATAAAGTGAGATATGTCAATTCAATATGAATTCATCATGCGTCACCATTTGTGTTTTGGCTATGCTTACAAATGAACTCATCAATAGCAAAGTTAAGACACTAAATTCGAGTTTTTCATTGTTTTAAAAAATTGTACTAAATGTTTATGCTTCTGAACCAGTACATTTAATGTCAATAAAGAGCAAAGGAATATGCTTGTTTATGACAATTGATTCCTGTGTAAACAACTTGATATTCGAGAGGAAGAACATTTTGTACGTATTCTATCTTTAAATGCATTACCAAATTTCGAATCACTTCATAGAACGCATTGCAAATGAAAAATCATACCATACTAACACATTTCCAGTCACAGGCTTCTTTTTAAAGCTTACAACATGATCTTCAGTTTCCAAGTTTAAATGTTCCCACTTATTTATGAAAATAATCATGAAGCCTTATCCACCTTGAATTGAGTTTGCTTTCACAAGCTGTACACAATCCTCCAAAAGCTCTGGAGTTATACTGTCAATTGTCTGGCCTTTGTGCAGCCTCAGATAAACATGAGCTGAAGATAACTTGTCAACATGAAACCTGCAGCACCACAAATATTGCATCAGATTTGACACATTCCAAACAAAAACTGCACATCTTACTATTAAGACCTTATAACCGCATCTTGCCATTAAGACCTTATAACACACACACAAAAGAAAGAACACAAGAACAATAGATTTATGTCTCTAAAAAGCTAAAAGGCCTATGGAACAAAGTAATGAGTATTGCTGTTTCAACTCGAGAATAACAATGAAAATGAAAAACCGTGAAAAGTAATGAGTATTGCTGTTTCCTCACTGCCGCCCAGTGTCTTCTGGAGCTGTTGCCATCATTAGCTGGATGTCACGCAAACTGCCACACTGTCAGAGGTTACTGCCCACATGCCTTTCATCTTCAGTGCAGATTTCTCCTACATTTGCTACCCAGATTGACTGCCCTGCTCTCATAGATCATCTGGATGTTGTTGCCATCATCAACACCACCCGCATTTTAGCCCAACAAGCTGCCCTGTTGTTTGACAGTCATCTGGAGATGATTTGAGTTGCTGGCCACTATTTCCTCTCAGCCAGATCTGTGTTTTGCTGGTCTACTTGCTGATTATCATCTTCTTCACTCTGAGAGCCCTTGAGGAGTCCATTTCACTCCCTCTATAGCTGTCCTTCCTTCTATAGACTACTTCCATATCCTGCTGCCCAGAGACTATGTTTCTCTCCCTTCACAGTGTAGATTCCCTTTAGGTGCTACCGCCTAGCTAGCTAGGACAGTGTAGTCATCTTAAAGCTCAGCTCCACTAAATCAGCATGAATTATTCCGCATGATTCAATGTTCATTATTCTTCACTCATCATCTTCTTTCGTGTTTCTGATTTTGTTTGTCTCAGTTTTTGTTGTGCACTTTGTATCTCCCTCCACAAAACCCACTATCTCTAGAAATGGTATTAGTGTATACCATCATGTCTTTCAGCCCCCAATTGGGGGGGGGGAGGACGGGGGGGGTGGAAGAAGAGAGAGATGAACACCATGAATGATGAAGGAACAAAGTGACTAGACTTTAAGGGTTGCATACAAAGGGAAGCATATACATGGGTGCAATGGCCACATTGCTGTCTGCCTAGCCTAAAATTGTGTTGCCCAACCTAGAAGTGGCCATCCAAACCAAAAAAACAGGGCACATGGGCTGCAGAGAAGAGGATTGGGCTGAGAATGCCATGCGCAGATTTAAAAAGCATAGGACAAATCTGAGAAACCCCCAATGTCTCCATCTAATGTTCCTAGGGAAAATACCATTGGCATACACACAAGACTAACAAACAAAGATAGTACCAAAGCTTTGAACATCCTTGGCAAACTCTTGTAGAGACTCACAACCAAGAGGCTTCATATCATGTAACCATCATCTTCTCTTGATGATGTGGTGTTCCCGTTCCTGTTTCGCTCCCTTTGAAAACTCACATTTCCAAAGTTTCCCTCACCTATGATAGGAACACTCCACCTGTAGTCAAGTGTGGAATTTTCTTGCTGGATTTACTATTAAGCTGCATTAAGTGTCTACTAAAATATGGTTTACTACCTTTGGACTTCCGAAGGCCAGTTTCATAGTTTTGTTGCCGGGACATCATCATCTTTCTGAAGGAGGTGAGCTTGTGATCATCTTAAGGAGCAAATACATGTATTTTGGATTGCAGTAATTCATTTACAGCAAGGTTCTAACTTGCTGAAAACAGTGTACAGCAAGGGGCAAATAGTAAAAGATGTCACACAGCATGGTAATAGGAGTGAGGAACAGGAATCCCCTCCTCAAAGCACTCAATACATGGTTTTAAGTCACCGAATGCTGAAAATGCTTCAAGACGGCAAGCAACAAGTATGATTGGTGAGCATTCAGCTTAATCGCATGCAATCCACAAGTACAAGGTGTTGAGAAACCACTTCTTCAATTCACATACTTCATTTAAGGTTTCGTACTAATATCCCCAAAAAGGGCTGGCGTTCACATTTTGGCCACTTTTTCAATGGGCGACCACACAGTGGTGCACCACCCTAGACAACTTATGCCTATAAATAGGCAGTCCATTCACTCCTACCGCATCTCTCTCTTCAGTCATTCTTCACCACCCCACCACTCTTCAATCATTCTTCACCCCTCTTCCTCTGTCATCAGACACCCTTCCCTTCTCTCACCAGCCCCTTCCACTGCCCTCACATCCCTTCAAGAGGGTGTTGCAATTCATGGTTCATGGTTGCTTTCATCCTTCTTTTTCTACTTCAGGCACACTATTCCAACATCAAGCCTTGCGTTTGGAGCATTTTCCACTTAGCATCACCATCATTAGCTTGGCATCAAAACCCTTTCCATCAAGCTCCACCTTCACCTGCGTTTTTCAATGTGGAGATGACCTCCTTGCTTGGCGTCACCATCCCTAGCTTGGCATCAGCATCCTAGCCTCTAGCGGCAATCCACATCACCGAGCATCGGTGATTTCATCACTCGTTTGTCACAGGGGCTACTAGGACCTACGTTTTTGTAGACTGGCTTCTCCTCCATCACTTGGCATCACCCGTCTGTACCAGAGGCTGCTAGGACCTACATTTTTGCGGCCCGGCTCATCTTCCATCATTCGGCGTCATCGTTATCCACTTAGCGTTAGTGTCTAGGCTGCTCTCCCTACATTTGACAACTCCAACATTTTGGGATTTGCGTTTTACTACCCAAGTCACTCCCCGGCATCTGAGTATTGCGGTTTGCTCCCTCGATATAGCTGGTGAACATCTTCCACATCTCTAACAACATCAGAGAATTGCGGTTCACTCCCTCAACAACTGTCCTTCACCTTCCAATGATTACTTCGATAGCCCACTGCCCGAAGGACTGCATTTTGCTCCCTTCACTGTGCAAATTTCCCACAGGTGATGCCACCTAATTCAAACAGGACAATGCAATTATCTTTTGAGCTTCGGCTTTGTTGTAACAGTTTTTTTCCTCATAGCATGATTCAATGCACCATCACCGTGTTCTTCTTGCGTTTCTGAGTCTCTCTTCTCTCTCAACATTTGTCATACACACTCTATGTTACTCGCCGCAAGCCCTACTATCTCTTTGCACTGTCGCTTATTTTGACATGGTATCAAAGCATACCTGTTATTTTTTACATAAGGTGCTCAAGAAGCAAATGCAGTGTTCACACAATTTGGCAAGCATTGTTATGAACTTGCAGCAATTGATTCAACAACTGCAATTTGCTGAATTTATGTGGTTAGTTCCCAATATTAAAGGGAAAAAGATTGCTCCGCATTCTAACAGCCAAGTGAGGCTCAAAGGCAATGTTTTTGGCCAAAAGCATTACATACACGGGCACTTGTAATGCCAAGCATGCAGGGAGCCCCATTTCAACAACATGTTGATCCCTTAGGGAATAATGTGCAGCATGTACCTTATGGACGGCAAACAATTCCTCAATATGGAAGCAATAGATAGCATCACCCACAGTTGCAGAAACCGTGAAGGCTGACAGAAGCATCATCAATAGCAATAGCTGCAGTTCTGCAGGCAACAATTGTGGCAACAAGGACTGGCATGAAAAGACTGGTTGGTGGTGTGTGATAATGATGGCATTGAATATCAAGAATGAGGGGACAAAGAATGCCTCTCCCCTTTAGTTTGGACAAAGATTTGTCCTCATCGGACTGAAAATTTTAAAGAAAAGTTAAGTTCGCCATTTTAGGGGCTGTTTCTAAGGAGACAATGTGATTGTTAATTTGTCATTATCACTTGTGCCCTAATCAAGCCTTGCTGGTCAGCACTACTCCTTGAAGACACTGATAATAGCCCATACCATGCTAACTCGAGAAAACAAAGACACAAAACTATCCCCCATTCGATAACATCTGCAAGTCCAAGTTGCAAGCTGTAAATTCTTTGCTTTCAAGGTGCACTAATAGAACAATTCAAAACATCCATGTCCACATGCATGAGTGTGCATCATTGGCTTCCGATGGCCAGTAAGTGTGCATTTGCATATATAGGCATCTGTGTATTTTGGAAAGGTTGCCACAATACGCAGGTGCCAACAACCCTTTGTGCCCTTTCTTGCAGTGTAAATGTCGCAGGGTTCAGAAATAATTGAAGCACGTGCCATTACCACAACGCAC